>NW_027094349.1:0-116989 GCF_029207755.1 Chamaea fasciata
TGCTGGGCACCTGGCCTCGGCCACCTACAATTCCGAACGGAACAGGATTTCTTCCAGATGCAAGCTGCCACAAACTGGAAGACTAGCTTCCATGGGAGGGCCAAATGCTTCCTACAAACTGACACCAGGCACCTGGGCAGCTGACTTTACTTACCCCTGGAAAAAGGCCATCCTTTGTGCCCAACTCCTTCTGCCGGGCACCAGGCCTCCGCCACCTACAATCCAGAACGGAACAGGATTTCTTCCAGATGCAAGCTGCCACAAGCTGGAAGACTTGCTTGCCTTGGAGGGCCAAAGGCCTCCTACAAACTGACATCAGGCAGCTGGGCTGCTGACTTTACTTACCTTTGGAAACAGGCCATCCGTTGTTCCCAACTCCTTCTGCCGGGCACCAGGCCTCAGCCACCTACAATTCCGAACGAAACAGGATTTCTTCCAGATGCAAGCTGCCACAAACTGAAAGACTAGCTTCCCATGGAGGGCCAAAGGCCTCCTACAAACTGACATCAGGCACCTGGGCAGCTGACTTTACTTACCCCTGGAAACAGGCCATCCTTTTTTTCCATCTCCCTCAGTTGGGCACCCGGCTCCGGCCACCTACAATCCCGAAAGGAACAGGATTTCTTCCAGATGCAAGCTGCCACAAGCTGGAAGACTTGCTTGCCTTGGAGGGCCAAAGGCCTCCTACAAACTGACACCAGGCACCTGGGCAGCTGACTTTACTTACCCCTGGAAACAGGCCATCCTTTGTTCACAACTCCTTCTGCCGGGCACCAGGCCTCAGCCACCTACAATCCCGAAAGGAACAGGATTTCTTCCAGATGCAAGCTGCCACAAACTGGATGACTTACTTCCCTGGGAAGGCCAAAGGCCTCGTATAAAGTGACATCAGGCACCTGGGCAGCTGACATTACTTATCCCTGGAAACAGGCCATCCTTTGTGCCCAACTCCCTCTGCTGGGCACCTGGCCTCGGCCGCCTACAATTCCGAACGGAACAGGATTTCTTCCAGATGCAAGCTGCCACAAACTGGAAGACTAGCTTCCATTGGAGGGCCAAAGGCTTCCTACAAACTGACACCAGGCACCTGGGCAGCTGACTTTACTTACCCCTGGAAACAGGCCATCCTTTTTTTCCATCTCCCTCAGCCGGGCACCTGGCTCCGGCCACCTACAATCCCGAACGGAACAGGATTTCTTCCAGATGCAAGCTGCCACAAGCAGGAAGCCTGACTTCCCATGGAGGGCCAAAGGCCTCCTACAAACTGACATCAGGCACCTGGGCAGCTGACTTTACTTACCCCTGGAAACAGGCCATCCTTTGTGCCAAACTTCCTCAGCCGGGCACCAGGCCTCAGCCACCTACAATCCCGAACGGAACAGGATTTCTTCCAGATGCAAGCTGCCACAAGCTGGAAGACTAGCTTGCCTTGGAGGGCCAACGGCCTCCTATAAACTGACATCAAGCACCTGGGCAGCTGACTTTACTTACCCCTGGAAACAGGCCATCCTTTGTGCCCATCTCCCTCTTCAGGTCACCTGGCCTCGGCCACCTACAATCCCGAACGGAACAGGATTTCTTCCAGATGCAAGCTGCCACAAACTGGAAGACTTACTTCCCTTGGAGGGCCAAAGGCCTCCTACAAACTGACACCAGGCACCTGGGCAGCTGACTTTACTTACCCCTGGAAACAGGCCATCCTTTGTTCACAACTCCTTCTTCCGGGCACCAGGCCTCAGCCACCTACAATCCCGAACGGAACAGGATTTCTTCCAGATGCAAGCTGCCACAAACTGGAAGACGTACTTCCCTTGGAAGGTCAAAGGCCTCCTACAAACTGACATCAGGCACCTGGGCAGCTGACTTTACTTACCCCTGGAAACAGGCCATCCTTTGTTCCCAACTCCTTCTGCCGGGCACCAGGCCTCAGCCACCTACAATCCCGAACGGAACAGGATTTCTTCCAGATGCAAGC
This sequence comes from Chamaea fasciata, assembly GCF_029207755.1. Lineage (NCBI taxonomy): Eukaryota > Metazoa > Chordata > Aves > Passeriformes > Sylviidae > Chamaea > Chamaea fasciata. The sequence goes on from NW_027094349.1 coordinate 1,976, forward strand.
TGCCACGAACTGGAAGACTAGCTTCCCATGGAGGGCCAAAGTCCTTCTACAAACTGACATCAGGCACCTGGGCAGCTGACTTTACTTACCCCTGGAAACAGGCCATCCTTTTTTTCCATCTCCCTCAGCCGGGCACCCGGCTCTGGCCACCTACAATCCCGAACGGAACAGGATTTCTTCCAGATGCAAGCTGCCACAAACTGGAAGACTATCTTCCCTTGGAGGGCCAAATGCTTCCTACAAACTGACACCAGGCACCTGGGCAGCTGACTTTACTTACCCCTGGAAACAGGCCATCCTTTGTGCCCAACTCCTTCTGCCGGGCACCAGGCCTCCGCCACCTACAATCCCGAACGGAACAGGATTACTTCCAGATGCAAGCTGCCACAAACTGGAAGACTTACTTCACTTGGAAGGTCAAAGGCCTCCTACAAACTGACATCAGGCACCTGGGCAGCCGACTTTACTTACCCCTGGAAACAGGCCATCCTTTTTTTCCATCTCCCTCAGCCGGGCACCTGGCTCCGGCCACCTACAATCCCGAACGGAACAGGATTTCTTCCAGATGCAAGCTGCCACAAGCAGGAAGCCTGACTTCCCATGGAGGGCCAAAGGCCTCCTACAAACTGACATCAGGCACCTGGGCAGCTGACATTACTTACCCCTGGAAACAGGCCATCCTTTGTGCCAAACTCCCTCTGACGGGCACCTGGCCTCGGCCACCTACAATCCCGAACGGAACAGGATTTCTTCCAGATGCAAGCTGCCATAAGCTGGAAGACTTGCTTCCCTTGGAGGGCCAAAGGCCTCCTAAAAACTGACATCAAGCACCTGGGCAGCTGACTTTACTTACCCCTGGAAACAGGCCATCCTTTGTGCCCAACTCCCTCTGCCGGGCACCTGGCCTCAATGACCTACAATCCCGAACGGAAAAGGATTTCTTCCAGATGCAAGCTGCCACAAACTGAAAGACTAGCTTCCCATGGAGGGCCAAAGGCCTCCTACAAACTGACATCAGGCACCTGGGCAGCTGACTTTACTTACCCCTGGAAACAGGCCATCCTTTTTTTCCATCTCCCTCAGCCGGGCACCCGGCTCCGGTCACCTACAATCCCGAACGGAACAGGATTTCTTCCAGATGCAAGCTGCCACAAGCAGGAAGCCTGGCTTCCCATGGAGGGCCAAAGGCCTCCTACAAACTGACATCAGGCACCTGGGCAGCTGACTTTACTTACCCCTGGAAACAGGCCATCCTTTGTGCCCAACTCCCTCTGCCGGGCACCAGACCTCGGCCACCTACAATCCCGAACGGAACAGAATTTCTTCCAGATGCAAGCTGCCACAAACTGGAAGACTAGCTTCCCTTGGAGGGCCAAAGGCCTCCTACAAACTGACATGAAGCACCTGGGCAGCTGACTTTACTTACCCCTGGAAACAGGCCATCCTTTGTGCCCAACTCCCTCTGCCGGGCACCTGGACTCGGCCACCTACAATCTCGAACAGAACAGCATTTCTTCCAGATGCAAGCTGCCACAAACTGGAAGACTATCTTCCCTTGGAGGGCCAAAGGCCTCCTACAAACTGACATCAGGCACCTGGGCAGCTGACTTTACTTACCCCTGGAAACAGGCCATCCTTTGTTCCCAACTCCTTCTGCCGGGCACCAGGCCTCAGCCACCTACATTCCCGAATGGAACAGGATTTCGTCCAGATGCAAGCTGCCAAAAAACTGGAAGACTAGCTTCCCATGGAGGGCCAAAGCCCTCCTACAAACTGACATCAGGCACCTGGGCAGCTGACTTTACTTACCCCTGGAAACAGGCCATCCATTTTTTCCATCTCCCTCAGCCGGGCACCCGACTCCGGCCACCTACAATCCCGAACGGAACAGGATTTCTTCCAGATGCAAGCTGCCAGAAGCAGGAAGCCTGGCTTCCCATGGAGGGCCAAAGGCCTCCTACAAACTGACATCAGGCACCTGGGCAGCTGACTTTACTTACCCCTGGAAACAGGCCATTTTTTTTGCCCAACTCCCTCTGCCGGGCACCTGGCCTCGGCCACCTACAATCCCAAACGGAACAGGATTTCTTCCAGATGCAAGCTGCCACAAACTGGAAGATTTGCTTCCGTTGGAGGGCCAAAGGCCTCCTACAAACTGACATCAAGCACCTGGGCAGCTGACTTTACTTACCCCTGGAAACAGGCCATCCTTTGTGCCCATCTCCCTCTGCCGGGCACCTGGCCTCGGCCACCTACAATTCCGAACGGAACAGGATTTCTTCCAGATGCAAGCTGCCACAAACTGGAAGACTAGCTTCCCTTGGAGGGCCAAAGTCCTCCTACAAACTGGCATCAGGCACCTGGGAAGCTGACTTTACTTACCCCTGGAAACAGGCCATCCTTTGTGCCAAACTCCCTCAGCCGGGCACCAGGCCTCAGCCACCTACAATCCCGAACGGAACAGGATTTCTTCCAGATGCAAGCTACCACAAGCTGGAAGACTTGCTTGCCTTGGAGGGCCAAAGGCCTCCTACAAACTTACATCAAGCACCTGGGCAGCTGACTTTACTTACCCCTGGAAACCGGCCATTATTTTTGCCCAACTACCTCTGCCGGTCACCTGGCCTCAACGACCTACAATCCCGAACGGAAAAGCATTTATCCTGATGCAAGCTGCCACAAGCTGGAAGACTAACTTCCCTTGGAGGGCCAAAGGCCTCCTACAAACTGACACCAGGCACCTGGGCAGCTGACTTTACTTACCCCTGGAAACAGGCCATCCTTTGTGCCAAACTCCCTCAGCCGGGCACCCGGCTCCGGCCACCTACAATCCCGAACGGAACAGGATTTCTTCCAGATGCAAGCTGCCACAAGCTGGAAGACTTGCTTGCCTTGGAGGGCCAAAGGCCTCCTACAAACTGACATCAGGCAGCTGGGCTGCTGACTTTACTTACCTTTGGAAACAGGCCATCCGTTGTTCCCAACTCCTTCTGCCGGGAACCAGGCCTCAGCCACCTACAATTCCGAACGGAACAGGATTTTTTCCAGATGCAAGCTGCCACAAACTGAAAGACTAGCTTCCCATGGAGGGCCAAAGGCCTCCTACAAACTGACATCAGGCACCTGGGCAGCTGACTTTACTTACCCCTGGAAACAGGCCATCCTTTTTTTCCATCTCCCTCAGCCGGGCACCCGGCTCCGGCCACCTACAATCCCGAAAGGAACAGGATTTCTTCCAGATGCAAGCTGCCACAAGCAGGAAGCCTGACTTCCCATGGAGGGCCAAAGGCCTCCTACAAACTGACATCAGGCACCTGGGCAGCTGACTTTACTTATTCCTGGAAACAGGCCATCTTTTGTGCCAAACTCCCTCAGCCGGGCACCTCTCCTCGGCCACCTACAATCCCGAACGGAACAGGATTTCTTCCAGATGCAAGCTGCCACAAACTGGAAGACTTACTTTCCTTGGAAGGTCAAAGGCCTCCTACAAACTGACATCAGGCACCTGGGCAGCTGACTTTACTTACCCCTGGAAACAGGCCATCCTTTTTGCCCAACTCCCTCTGCCGGGCACCTGGCCACGGCCACCTACAATCTCGAACGGAACAGGATTTCTTCCAGATGCAAGCTGCCACAAGCTGGAAGACTTGCTTGCCTTGGAGGGCCAAAGGCCTCCTACAAACTGACACCAGGCACCGGGGCAGCTGACTTTACTTACCCCTGGAAACAGGCCATCCTTTGTGCACAACTCCTTCTGCCGGGCACAAGGCCTCAGCCACCTACAATCCCGAACGGAACAGGATTTCTTCCAGATGCAAGCTGCCACAAACTGGAAGACTTACTTCCCTGGGAAGGCCAAAGGCCTCGTATAAAGTGACATCAGGCACCTGGGCAGCTGACATTACTTACCCCTGGAAACAGGCCATCCTTTGTGCCCAACTCTCTCTGCTGGGCACCTGGCCTCGGCCACCTACAATTCCGAACGGAACAGGATTATTTCTTCCAGATGCAAGCTGCCACAAACTGGAAGACTAGCTTCCATTGGAGGGCCAAAGGCTTCCTACAAACTGACACCAGGCACCTGGGCAGCTGACTTTACTTACCCCTGGAAACAGGCCATCCTTTGTGCCCAACTCCTTCTGCCGGGCAGCAGGCCTCAGCCACCTACAATCCCGACGGAACAGGATTTCTTCCAGATGCAAGCTGCCACAAACTGGAAGACTTACTTCACTTGGAAGGTCAAAGGCCTCCTACAAACTGACATCAAGCACCTGGGCAGCTGACTTTACTTACCCCTGGAAACAGGCCATCCTTTTTTTCCATCTCGCTCAGCCGGGCACCTGGCTTCGGCCACCTACTAATCCCGAACGGAACAGGATTTCTTCCAGATGCAAGCTGCCACAAGCAGGATGCCTGACTTCCATGGAGGGCCAAGGCTCCTACAAACTGAAATCAGGCACCTGGGCAGCTGACTTTACTTACCCCTGGAAACAGGCCATCCTTTGTTCCCAACTCCTTCTGCCGGGCACCAGGGCCTCAGCCACCTACATTCCCGAACGGAACAGGATTTCGTCCAGATGCAAGCTGCCACAAACTGGAAGACTAGCTTCCCATGGAGGGCCAAAGGCCTCCTACAAACTGACATCAGGCACCTGGGCAGCTGACTTTACTTACCCCTGGAAACAGGTCATCCATTTTTTCCATCTCCCTCAGCCGGGCACCCGACTCCGGCACCTACAATCCCGAACGGAACAGGATTTCTTCCAGATGCAAGCTGCCACAAGCAGGAAGCCTGGCTTCCCATGGGGGGCCAAAGGCCTCCTACAAACTGACATCAGGCACCTGGGCAGCTGACTTTACTTACCCCTGGAAACAGGCCATTATTTTTGCCCAACTCCCTCTGCCGGGCACCTGGCCTCGGCCACCTACAATTCCGAACGGAACAGGATTTCTTCCAGATGCAAGCTGCCACAAGCTGGAAGACTAGCTTGCCTTGGAGGGCCAAAGGCCTCCTATAAACTGACATCAAGCACCTGGGCAGCTGACTTTACTTACCCCTGGAAACAGGCCATCCTTTGTGCCCATCCCCCTCTTCAGGTCACCTGGCCTCGGCCACCTACAATCCCGAACGGAACAGGATTTCTTCCAGATGCAAGCTGCCACAAACTGGAAGACTTACTTCCCTTGGAGGGCCAAAGGCCTCCTACAAACTGACATCAGGCACCTGGGCAGCTGACTTTACTTACCCCTGGAAACAGGCCATCCTTTGTTCACAACTCCTTCTGCCGGGCACCAGGCCTCAGCCACCTACAATCCCGAACGGAACAGGATTTCTTCCAGATGCAAGCTGCCACAAACTGGAAGACGTACTTCCCTTGGAAGGTCAAAGGCCTCCTACAAACTGACATCAGGCACCTGGGCAGCTGACTTTACTTACCCCTGGAAACAGGCCATCCTTTGTTCCCAACTCCTGCCGGGCACCAGGCCTCAGCCACCTACAATCCCGAACGGAACAGGATTTCTTCCAGATGCAAGCTGCCACAAACTGGAAGACTAGCTTCCCATGGAGGGCCAAAGTCCTCCTACAAACTGACATCAGGCACCTGGGCAGCTGACTTTACTTACCCCTGGAAACAGGCCATCCTTTTTTTCCATCTCCCTCAGCCGGGCACCCGGCTCTGGCCACCTACAATCCCAAACGGAACAGGATTTCTTCCAGATGCAAGCTGCCACAAGCAGGAAGCCTGGCTTTCCATGGAGGGTCAAAGGCCTCCTACAAACTGACATCAGGCACCTGGGCAGCTGACTTTACTTACCCCTGGAAACAGGCCATCCTTTGTGCCCAACTCCCTCTGCCGGGCACCCAGCTCCGGCCACCTACAATCCTGAACGGAACAGGATTTCTTCCAGATGCAAGCTGCCACAAGCAGGAAGCCTGGTTTCCCATGGAGGGCCAAAGGCCTCCTACAAACTGACATCAGGCACCTGGGCAGCTGACTTTACTTACCCCTGGAAACAGGCCATCCTTTTTTTCCATGTCCCTCAGCCGGGCACCCGGCTCCGGCCACCTACAATCCCGAACGGAACAGGATTTCTTCCAGATGCAAGCTGCCACAAACTGGAAGACTTACTTCCCTTGGAGGGCCAAAGGCCTCCTACAAACTGACATCAGGCACCTGGGCAGCTGACTTTACTTACCCCTGGAAAGAGGCCATCCTTTGTTCCCAACTCCTTCTGCCGGGCACCAGGCCTCAGCCACCTACATTCCTGAACTGAACAGGATTTCGTCCAGATGCAAGCTGCCACAAACTGGAAGACTAGCTTCCCATGGAGGGCCAAAGGCCTCCTACAAACTGACATCAGGCACCTGGGCAGCTGACTTTACTTACCCCTGGAAACAGGCCATCCATTTTTTCCATCTCCCTCAGCCGGGCACCCGACTCCGGCCACCTACAATCCCGAACGGAACAGGATTTCTTCCAGATGCAAGCTGCCAGAAGCAGGAAGCCTGGCTTCCCATGGAGGGCCAAAGGCCTCCTACAAACTGACATCAGGCACCTGGGCAGCTGACTTTACTTACCCCTGGAAACAGGCCATTATTTTTGCCCAACTCCCTCTGCCGGGCACCTGGCCTCGGCCACCTACAATCCCAAACGGAACAGGATTTCTTCCAGATGCAAGCTGCCACAAACTGGAAGATTTGCTTCCGTTGGAGGGCCAAAGGCCTCCTACAAACTGACATCAAGCACCTGGGCAGCTGACTTTACTTACCCCTGGAAACAGGCCATCCTTTGTGCCCAACTCCCTCTGCCGGGCACCTGGCCTCGGCCACCTACAATTCCGAACGGAACAGGATTTCTTCCAGATGCAAGCTGCCACAAACTGGAAGACTAGCTTCCCTTGGAGGGCCAAAGTCCTCCTACAAACTGGCATCAGGCACCTGGGAAGCTGACTTTACTTACCCCTGGAAACAGGCCATCCTTTGTGCCAAACTCCCTCAGCCGGGCACCTGTCCTCGGCCACCTACAATCCCGAACGGAACAGGATTTCTTCCAGATGCAAGCTGCCACAAACTGGAAGATTTGCTTCCGTTGGAGGGCCAAAGGCCTCCTACAAACTGACATCAAGCACCTGGGCAGCTGACTTTACTTACCCCTGGAAACAGGTGATCCTTTGTGCCAAACTACCTCTGCCGGGCACCTGGCCTCAACCACCTACAATCCCGAACGGAACAGGATTTTTTCCGGATGCAAGCTGCCACAAGCTGGAAGACTAACTTCCCTTGGAGGGCCAAAGGCCTCCTACAAACTGACATCAGGCACCTGGGCAGCTGACTTTACTTACCCTTGGAAACAGGCCATCCTTTTTGCCCAACTCCCTCTGCCGGGCACCTGGCCTCAGCCACCTACAATCCCGAACGGAACAGGATTTCTTCCAGATGCAAGCTGCCACAAACTGGAAGACTAGCTTCCCTTGGAGGGCCAAAGGCCTCCTACAAACTAACATCAGGCACCTGGGCAGCTGACTTTACTTAGCCCTGGAAACAGGTCATCCTTTTTGCCCAACTCCCTCTGCTGGGCACCTGGCTTCTGCCACCTACAATCCCGAACGGAACAGGATTTCTTCCAGATGCAAGCTGCCACAAGCTGGAAGACTTGCTTCCCTTGGAGGGCCAAAGGCCTCCTACAAACTGACATCAGGCACCTGGGCAGCTGACTTTACTTACCCCTGGAAACAGGCCATCCTTTTTTTCCATCTCCCTCAGCCGAGAACCCGGCTCCGGCCACCTACAATCCCGAACGGAACAGGATTTCTTCCAGATGCAAGCTGCCACAAGCAGGAAGCCTGGCTTCCCATGGAGGGCCAAAGGCCTCCTACAAACTGACATCAGGCACCTGGGCAGCTGACATTACTTACCCCTGGAAACAGGCCATCCTTTGTGCCCAACTCCCTCTGCTGGGCACCTGGCCTCGGCCACCTACAATTCCGAACGGAACAGGATTTCTTCCAGATGCAAGCTGCCACAAACTGGAAGACTAGCTTCCATGGGAGGGCCAAATGCTTCCTACAAACTGACACCAGGCACCTGGGCAGCTGACTTTACTTACCCCTGGAAAAAGGCCATCCTTTGTGCCCAACTCCTTCTGCCGGGCACCAGGCCTCCGCCACCTACAATCCAGAACGGAACAGGATTTCTTCCAGATGCAAGCTGCCACAAGCTGGAAGACTTGCTTGCCTTGGAGGGCCAAAGGCCTCCTACAAACTGACATCAGGCAGCTGGGCTGCTGACTTTACTTACCTTTGGAAACAGGCCATCCGTTGTTCCCAACTCCTTCTGCCGGGCACCAGGCCTCAGCCACCTACAATTCCGAACGAAACAGGATTTCTTCCAGATGCAAGCTGCCACAAACTGAAAGACTAGCTTCCCATGGAGGGCCAAAGGCCTCCTACAAACTGACATCAGGCACCTGGGCAGCTGACTTTACTTACCCCTGGAAACAGGCCATCCTTTTTTTCCATCTCCCTCAGTTGGGCACCCGGCTCCGGCCACCTACAATCCCGAAAGGAACAGGATTTCTTCCAGATGCAAGCTGCCACAAGCTGGAAGACTTGCTTGCCTTGGAGGGCCAAAGGCCTCCTACAAACTGACACCAGGCACCTGGGCAGCTGACTTTACTTACCCCTGGAAACAGGCCATCCTTTGTTCACAACTCCTTCTGCCGGGCACCAGGCCTCAGCCACCTACAATCCCGAAAGGAACAGGATTTCTTCCAGATGCAAGCTGCCACAAACTGGATGACTTACTTCCCTGGGAAGGCCAAAGGCCTCGTATAAAGTGACATCAGGCACCTGGGCAGCTGACATTACTTATCCCTGGAAACAGGCCATCCTTTGTGCCCAACTCCCTCTGCTGGGCACCTGGCCTCGGCCGCCTACAATTCCGAACGGAACAGGATTTCTTCCAGATGCAAGCTGCCACAAACTGGAAGACTAGCTTCCATTGGAGGGCCAAAGGCTTCCTACAAACTGACACCAGGCACCTGGGCAGCTGACTTTACTTACCCCTGGAAACAGGCCATCCTTTTTTTCCATCTCCCTCAGCCGGGCACCTGGCTCCGGCCACCTACAATCCCGAACGGAACAGGATTTCTTCCAGATGCAAGCTGCCACAAGCAGGAAGCCTGACTTCCCATGGAGGGCCAAAGGCCTCCTACAAACTGACATCAGGCACCTGGGCAGCTGACTTTACTTACCCCTGGAAACAGGCCATCCTTTGTGCCAAACTTCCTCAGCCGGGCACCAGGCCTCAGCCACCTACAATCCCGAACGGAACAGGATTTCTTCCAGATGCAAGCTGCCACAAGCTGGAAGACTAGCTTGCCTTGGAGGGCCAACGGCCTCCTATAAACTGACATCAAGCACCTGGGCAGCTGACTTTACTTACCCCTGGAAACAGGCCATCCTTTGTGCCCATCTCCCTCTTCAGGTCACCTGGCCTCGGCCACCTACAATCCCGAACGGAACAGGATTTCTTCCAGATGCAAGCTGCCACAAACTGGAAGACTTACTTCCCTTGGAGGGCCAAAGGCCTCCTACAAACTGACACCAGGCACCTGGGCAGCTGACTTTACTTACCCCTGGAAACAGGCCATCCTTTGTTCACAACTCCTTCTGCCGGGCACCAGGCCTCAGCCACCTACAATCCCGAACGGAACAGGATTTCTTCCAGATGCAAGCTGCCACAAACTGGAAGACGTACTTCCCTTGGAAGGTCAAAGGCCTCCTACAAACTGACATCAGGCACCTGGGCAGCTGACTTTACTTACCCCTGGAAACAGGCCATCCTTTGTTCCCAACTCCTTCTGCCGGGCACCAGGCCTCAGCCACCTACAATCCCGAACGGAACAGGATTTCTTCCAGATGCAAGCTGCCACAAGCAGGAAGCCTGACTTCCCATGGAGGGCCAAAGGCCTCCTACAAACTTACATCAGGCACCTGGGCAGCTGACTTTACTTACCCCTGGAAACAGGCCATCCTTGGTGCCAAACTCCCTCAGCCGGGCACCTCTCCTCGGCCACCTACAATCTCGAACGGAACAGGATTTCTTCCAGATGCAAGCTGCCACAAACTGGAAGACTTACTTTCCTTGGAAGGTCAAAGGCCTCCTACAAACTGACATCAGGCACCTGGGCAGCTGACTTTACTTACCCCTGGAAACAGGCCATCCTTTTTGCCCAACTCCCTCTGCCGGGCACCTGGCCTCGGCCACCTACAATCTCGAACGGAACAGGATTTCTTCCAGATGCAAGCTGCCACAAGCTGGAAGACTTGCATGCCTTGGAGGGCCAAAGGCCTCCTACAAACTGACACCAGGCACCTGGGCAGCTGACTTTACTTACCCCTGGAAACAGGCCATCCTTTGTTCCCAACTCCTTCTGCCGGGCACCAGGCCTCAGCCACCTACAATCCCGAACGGAACAGGATTTCTTCCAGATGCAAGCTGCCACAAACTGGAAGACTTACTTCCCTGGGAAGGCCAAAGGCCTCGTATAAAGTGACATCAGGCACCTGGGCAGCTGACATTACTTACCCCTGGAAACAGGCCATCCTTTGTGCCCAACTCCCTCTGCCGGGCACCTGGCCTCGGCCACCTACAATTCCGAACGGAACAGGATTTCTTCCAGATGCAAGCTGCCACAAACTGGAAGACTAGCTTCCATTGGAGGGTCAAAGGCTTCCTACAAACTGACACCAGGCACCTGGGCAGCTGACTTTACTTACCCCTGGAAACAGGCCATTCTTTGTGCCCAACTCCTTCTGCCGGGCAGCAGGCCTCAGCCACCTACAATCCCGAACGGAACAGGATTTCTTCCAGATGCAAGCTGCCACAAACTGGAAGACTTACTTCACTTGGAAGGTCAAAGGCCTCCTACAAACTGATATCAGGCACCTGGGCAGCTGACTTTACTTACCCCTGGAAAAAGGCCATCCTTTTTTTCCATCTCCCTCAACCTGGCATTCGGCTCCGGCCACCTACAATCCCGAACGGAACAGGATTTCTTCCAGATGCAAGCTGCCACAAGCTGGAAGACTTACTTTCCTTGGAAGGTCAAAGGCCTCCTACAAACTGACATCAGGCACCTGGGCAGCTGACTTTACTTACCCCTGGAAACAGGCCATCCTTTTTGCCCAACTCCCTCTGCCGGGCACCTGGCCACGGCCACCTACAATCTCGAACGGAACAGGATTTCTTCCAGATGCAAGCTGCCACAAGCTGGAAGACTTGCTTGCCTTGGAGGGCCAAAGGCCTCCTACAAACTGACACCAGGCACCTGGGCAGCTGACTTTACTTACCCCTGGAAACAGGCCATCCTTTGTGCACAACTCCTTCTGCCGGGCACCAGGCCTCAGCCACCTACAATCCCGAACGGAACAGGATTTCTTCCAGATGCAAGCTGCCACAAACTGGAAGACTTACTTCCCTGGGAAGGCCAAAGGCCTCGTATAAAGTGACATCAGGCACCTGGGCAGCTGACATTACTTACCCCTGGAAACAGGCCATCCTTTGTGCCCAACTCTCTCTGCTGGGCACCTGGCCTCGGCCACCTACAATTCCGAACGGAACAGGATTTCTTCCAGATGCAAGCTGCCACAAACTGGAAGACTAGCTTCCATTGGAGGGCCAAAGGCTTCCTACAAACTGACACCAGGCACCTGGGCAGCTGACTTTACTTACCCCTGGAAACAGGCCATCCTTTGTGCCCAACTCCTTCTGCCGGGCAGCAGGCCTCAGCCACCTACAATCCCGAACGGAACAGGATTTCTTCCAGATGCAAGCTGCCACAAACTGGAAGACTTACTTCACTTGGAAGGTCAAAGGCCTCCTACAAACTGACATCAAGCACCTGGGCAGCTGACTTTACTTACCCCTGGAAACAGGCCATCCTTTTTTTCCATCTCGCTCAGCCGGGCACCTGGCTTCGGCCACCTACAATCCCGAACGGAACAGGATTTCTTCCAGATGCAAGCTGCCACAAGCAGGATGCCTGACTTCCCATGGAGGGCCAAAGGCCTCCTACAAACTGAAATCAGGCACCTGGGCAGCTGACTTTACTTACCCCTGGAAACAGGCCATCCTTTGTGCCCAACTCCTTCTGCCGGGCAGCAGGCCTCAGCCACCTACAATCCCGAACGGAACAGGATTTCTTCCAGATGCAAGCTGCCACAAACTGGAAGACTAGCTTCCCATGGAGGGCCAAAGGCCTCCTACAAACTGACATCAGGCACCTGGGCAGCTGACTTTACTTACCCCTGGAAACAGGCCATCCATTTTTTCCATCTCCCTCAGCCGGGCACCCGACTCCGGCCACCTACAATCCCGAACGGAACAGGATTTCTTCCAGATGCAAGCTGCCACAAGCAGGAAGCCTGGCTTCCCATGGGGGGCCAAAGGCCTCCTACAAACTGACATCAGGCACCTGGGCAGCTGACTTTACTTACCCCTGGAAACAGGCCATTATTTTTGCCCAACTCCCTCTGCCGGGCACCTGGCCTCGGCCACCTACAATTCCGAACGGAACAGGATTTCTTCCAGATGCAAGCTGCCACAAGCTGGAAGACTAGCTTGCCTTGGAGGGCCAAAGGCCTCCTATAAACTGACATCAAGCACCTGGGCAGCTGACTTTACTTACCCCTGGAAACAGGCCATCCTTTGTGCCCATCCCCCTCTTCAGGTCACCTGGCCTCGGCCACCTACAATCCCGAACGGAACAGGATTTCTTCCAGATGCAAGCTGCCACAAACTGGAAGACTTACTTCCCTTGGAGGGCCAAAGGCCTCCTACAAACTGACATCAGGCACCTGGGCAGCTGACTTTACTTACCCCTGGAAACAGGCCATCCTTTGTTCACAACTCCTTCTGCCGGGCACCAGGCCTCAGCCACCTACAATCCCGAACGGAACAGGATTTCTTCCAGATGCAAGCTGCCACAAACTGGAAGACGTACTTCCCTTGGAAGGTCAAAGGCCTCCTACAAACTGACATCAGGCACCTGGGCAGCTGACTTTACTTACCCCTGGAAACAGGCCATCCTTTGTTCCCAACTCCTTCTGCCGGGCACCAGGCCTCAGCCACCTACAATCCCGAACGGAACAGGATTTCTTCCAGATGCAAGCTGCCACAAACTGGAAGACTAGCTTCCCATGGAGGGCCAAAGTCCTCCTACAAACTGACATCAGGCACCTGGGCAGCTGACTTTACTTACCCCTGGAAACAGGCCATCCTTTTTTTCCATCTCCCTCAGCCGGGCACCCGGCTCTGGCCACCTACAATCCCAAACGGAACAGGATTTCTTCCAGATGCAAGCTGCCACAAGCAGGAAGCCTGGCTTTCCATGGAGGGTCAAAGGCCTCCTACAAACTGACATCAGGCACCTGGGCAGCTGACTTTACTTACCCCTGGAAACAGGCCATCCTTTGTGCCCAACTCCCTCTGCCGGGCACCCAGCTCCGGCCACCTACAATCCTGAACGGAACAGGATTTCTTCCAGATGCAAGCTGCCACAAGCAGGAAGCCTGGTTTCCCATGGAGGGCCAAAGGCCTCCTACAAACTGACATCAGGCACCTGGGCAGCTGACTTTACTTACCCCTGGAAACAGGCCATCCTTTTTTTCCATGTCCCTCAGCCGGGCACCCGGCTCCGGCCACCTACAATCCCGAACGGAACAGGATTTCTTCCAGATGCAAGCTGCCACAAACTGGAAGACTTACTTCCCTTGGAGGGCCAAAGGCCTCCTACAAACTGACATCAGGCACCTGGGCAGCTGACTTTACTTACCCCTGGAAAGAGGCCATCCTTTGTTCCCAACTCCTTCTGCCGGGCACCAGGCCTCAGCCACCTACATTCCTGAACTGAACAGGATTTCGTCCAGATGCAAGCTGCCACAAACTGGAAGACTAGCTTCCCATGGAGGGCCAAAGGCCTCCTACAAACTGACATCAGGCACCTGGGCAGCTGACTTTACTTACCCCTGGAAACAGGCCATCCATTTTTTCCATCTCCCTCAGCCGGGCACCCGACTCCGGCCACCTACAATCCCGAACGGAACAGGATTTCTTCCAGATGCAAGCTGCCACAAGCAGGAAGCCTGGCTTCCCATGGAGGGCCAAAGGCCTCCTACAAACTGACATCAGGCACCTGGGCAGCTGACTTTACTTACCCCTGGAAACAGGCCATTATTTTTGCCCAACTCCCTCTGCCGGGCACCTGGCCTCGGCCACCTACAATCCCAAACGGAACAGGATTTCTTCCAGATGCAAGCTGCCACAAACTGGAAGATTTGCTTCCGTTGGAGGGCCAAAGGCCTCCTACAAACTGACATCAAGCACCTGGGCAGCTGACTTTACTTACCCCTGGAAACAGGCCATCCTTTGTGCCCAACTCCCTCTGCTGGGCACCTGGCCTCGGCCGCCTACAATTCCGAACGGAACAGGATTTCTTCCAGATGCAAGCTGCCACAAACTGGAAGACTAGCTTCCATTGGAGGGCCAAAGGCTTCCTACAAACTGACACCAGGCACCTGGGCAGCTGACTTTACTTACCCCTGGAAACAGGCCATCCTTTTTTTCCATCTCCCTCAGCCGGGCACCTGGCTCCGGCCACCTACAATCCCGAACGGAACAGGATTTCTTCCAGATGCAAGCTGCCACAAGCAGGAAGCCTGACTTCCCATGGAGGGCCAAAGGCCTCCTACAAACTGACATCAGGCACCTGGGCAGCTGACTTTACTTACCCCTGGAAACAGGCCATCCTTTGTGCCAAACTTCCTCAGCCGGGCACCAGGCCTCAGCCACCTACAATCCCGAACGGAACAGGATTTCTTCCAGATGCAAGCTGCCACAAGCTGGAAGACTAGCTTGCCTTGGAGGGCCAACGGCCTCCTATAAACTGACATCAAGCACCTGGGCAGCTGACTTTACTTACCCCTGGAAACAGGCCATCCTTTGTGCCCATCTCCCTCTTCAGGTCACCTGGCCTCGGCCACCTACAATCCCGAACGGAACAGGATTTCTTCCAGATGCAAGCTGCCACAAACTGGAAGACTTACTTCCCTTGGAGGGCCAAAGGCCTCCTACAAACTGACACCAGGCACCTGGGCAGCTGACTTTACTTACCCCTGGAAACAGGCCATCCTTTGTTCACAACTCCTTCTGCCGGGCACCAGGCCTCAGCCACCTACAATCCCGAACGGAACAGGATTTCTTCCAGATGCAAGCTGCCACAAACTGGAAGACGTACTTCCCTTGGAAGGTCAAAGGCCTCCTACAAACTGACATCAGGCACCTGGGCAGCTGACTTTACTTACCCCTGGAAACAGGCCATCCTTTGTTCCCAACTCCTTCTGCCGGGCACCAGGCCTCAGCCACCTACAATCCCGAACGGAACAGGATTTCTTCCAGATGCAAGCTGCCACAAGCAGGAAGCCTGACTTCCCATGGAGGGCCAAAGGCCTCCTACAAACTTACATCAGGCACCTGGGCAGCTGACTTTACTTACCCCTGGAAACAGGCCATCCTTGGTGCCAAACTCCCTCAGCCGGGCACCTCTCCTCGGCCACCTACAATCTCGAACGGAACAGGATTTCTTCCAGATGCAAGCTGCCACAAACTGGAAGACTTACTTTCCTTGGAAGGTCAAAGGCCTCCTACAAACTGACATCAGGCACCTGGGCAGCTGACTTTACTTACCCCTGGAAACAGGCCATCCTTTTTGCCCAACTCCCTCTGCCGGGCACCTGGCCACGGCCACCTACAATCTCGAACGGAACAGGATTTCTTCCAGATGCAAGCTGCCACAAGCTGGAAGACTTGCATGCCTTGGAGGGCCAAAGGCCTCCTACAAACTGACACCAGGCACCTGGGCAGCTGACTTTACTTACCCCTGGAAACAGGCCATCCTTTGTTCCCAACTCCTTCTGCCGGGCACCAGGCCTCAGCCACCTACAATCCCGAACGGAACAGGATTTCTTCCAGATGCAAGCTGCCACAAACTGGAAGACTTACTTCCCTGGGAAGGCCAAAGGCCTCGTATAAAGTGACATCAGGCACCTGGGCAGCTGACATTACTTACCCCTGGAAACAGGCCATCCTTTGTGCCCAACTCCCTCTGCCGGGCACCTGGCCTCGGCCACCTACAATTCCGAACGGAACAGGATTTCTTCCAGATGCAAGCTGCCACAAACTGGAAGACTAGCTTCCATTGGAGGGTCAAAGGCTTCCTACAAACTGACACCAGGCACCTGGGCAGCTGACTTTACTTACCCCTGGAAACAGGCCATTCTTTGTGCCCAACTCCTTCTGCCGGGCAGCAGGCCTCAGCCACCTACAATCCCGAACGGAACAGGATTTCTTCCAGATGCAAGCTGCCACAAACTGGAAGACTTACTTCACTTGGAAGGTCAAAGGCCTCCTACAAACTGATATCAGGCACCTGGGCAGCTGACTTTACTTACCCCTGGAAAAAGGCCATCCTTTTTTTCCATCTCCCTCAACCTGGCATTCGGCTCCGGCCACCTACAATCCCGAACGGAACAGGATTTCTTCCAGATGCAAGCTGCCACAAGCTGGAAGACTTACTTTCCTTGGAAGGTCAAAGGCCTCCTACAAACTGACATCAGGCACCTGGGCAGCTGACTTTACTTACCCCTGGAAACAGGCCATCCTTTTTGCCCAACTCCCTCTGCCGGGCACCTGGCCACGGCCACCTACAATCTCGAACGGAACAGGATTTCTTCCAGATGCAAGCTGCCACAAGCTGGAAGACTTGCTTGCCTTGGAGGGCCAAAGGCCTCCTACAAACTGACACCAGGCACCTGGGCAGCTGACTTTACTTACCCCTGGAAACAGGCCATCCTTTGTGCACAACTCCTTCTGCCGGGCACCAGGCCTCAGCCACCTACAATCCCGAACGGAACAGGATTTCTTCCAGATGCAAGCTGCCACAAACTGGAAGACTTACTTCCCTGGGAAGGCCAAAGGCCTCGTATAAAGTGACATCAGGCACCTGGGCAGCTGACATTACTTACCCCTGGAAACAGGCCATCCTTTGTGCCCAACTCTCTCTGCTGGGCACCTGGCCTCGGCCACCTACAATTCCGAACGGAACAGGATTTCTTCCAGATGCAAGCTGCCACAAACTGGAAGACTAGCTTCCATTGGAGGGCCAAAGGCTTCCTACAAACTGACACCAGGCACCTGGGCAGCTGACTTTACTTACCCCTGGAAACAGGCCATCCTTTGTGCCCAACTCCTTCTGCCGGGCAGCAGGCCTCAGCCACCTACAATCCCGAACGGAACAGGATTTCTTCCAGATGCAAGCTGCCACAAACTGGAAGACTTACTTCACTTGGAAGGTCAAAGGCCTCCTACAAACTGACATCAAGCACCTGGGCAGCTGACTTTACTTACCCCTGGAAACAGGCCATCCTTTTTTTCCATCTCGCTCAGCCGGGCACCTGGCTTCGGCCACCTACAATCCCGAACGGAACAGGATTTCTTCCAGATGCAAGCTGCCACAAGCAGGATGCCTGACTTCCCATGGAGGGCCAAAGGCCTCCTACAAACTGAAATCAGGCACCTGGGCAGCTGACTTTACTTACCCCTGGAAACAGGCCATCCTTTGTGCCCAACTCCTTCTGCCGGGCAGCAGGCCTCAGCCACCTACAATCCCGAACGGAACAGGATTTCTTCCAGATGCAAGCTGCCACAAACTGGAAGACTAGCTTCCCATGGAGGGCCAAAGGCCTCCTACAAACTGACATCAGGCACCTGGGCAGCTGACTTTACTTACCCCTGGAAACAGGCCATCCATTTTTTCCATCTCCCTCAGCCGGGCACCCGACTCCGGCCACCTACAATCCCGAACGGAACAGGATTTCTTCCAGATGCAAGCTGCCACAAGCAGGAAGCCTGGCTTCCCATGGGGGGCCAAAGGCCTCCTACAAACTGACATCAGGCACCTGGGCAGCTGACTTTACTTACCCCTGGAAACAGGCCATTATTTTTGCCCAACTCCCTCTGCCGGGCACCTGGCCTCGGCCACCTACAATTCCGAACGGAACAGGATTTCTTCCAGATGCAAGCTGCCACAAGCTGGAAGACTAGCTTGCCTTGGAGGGCCAAAGGCCTCCTATAAACTGACATCAAGCACCTGGGCAGCTGACTTTACTTACCCCTGGAAACAGGCCATCCTTTGTGCCCATCCCCCTCTTCAGGTCACCTGGCCTCGGCCACCTACAATCCCGAACGGAACAGGATTTCTTCCAGATGCAAGCTGCCACAAACTGGAAGACTTACTTCCCTTGGAGGGCCAAAGGCCTCCTACAAACTGACATCAGGCACCTGGGCAGCTGACTTTACTTACCCCTGGAAACAGGCCATCCTTTGTTCACAACTCCTTCTGCCGGGCACCAGGCCTCAGCCACCTACAATCCCGAACGGAACAGGATTTCTTCCAGATGCAAGCTGCCACAAACTGGAAGACGTACTTCCCTTGGAAGGTCAAAGGCCTCCTACAAACTGACATCAGGCACCTGGGCAGCTGACTTTACTTACCCCTGGAAACAGGCCATCCTTTGTTCCCAACTCCTTCTGCCGGGCACCAGGCCTCAGCCACCTACAATCCCGAACGGAACAGGATTTCTTCCAGATGCAAGCTGCCACAAACTGGAAGACTAGCTTCCCATGGAGGGCCAAAGTCCTCCTACAAACTGACATCAGGCACCTGGGCAGCTGACTTTACTTACCCCTGGAAACAGGCCATCCTTTTTTTCCATCTCCCTCAGCCGGGCACCCGGCTCTGGCCACCTACAATCCCAAACGGAACAGGATTTCTTCCAGATGCAAGCTGCCACAAGCAGGAAGCCTGGCTTTCCATGGAGGGTCAAAGGCCTCCTACAAACTGACATCAGGCACCTGGGCAGCTGACTTTACTTACCCCTGGAAACAGGCCATCCTTTGTGCCCAACTCCCTCTGCCGGGCACCCAGCTCCGGCCACCTACAATCCTGAACGGAACAGGATTTCTTCCAGATGCAAGCTGCCACAAGCAGGAAGCCTGGTTTCCCATGGAGGGCCAAAGGCCTCCTACAAACTGACATCAGGCACCTGGGCAGCTGACTTTACTTACCCCTGGAAACAGGCCATCCTTTTTTTCCATGTCCCTCAGCCGGGCACCCGGCTCCGGCCACCTACAATCCCGAACGGAACAGGATTTCTTCCAGATGCAAGCTGCCACAAACTGGAAGACTTACTTCCCTTGGAGGGCCAAAGGCCTCCTACAAACTGACATCAGGCACCTGGGCAGCTGACTTTACTTACCCCTGGAAAGAGGCCATCCTTTGTTCCCAACTCCTTCTGCCGGGCACCAGGCCTCAGCCACCTACATTCCTGAACTGAACAGGATTTCGTCCAGATGCAAGCTGCCACAAACTGGAAGACTAGCTTCCCATGGAGGGCCAAAGGCCTCCTACAAACTGACATCAGGCACCTGGGCAGCTGACTTTACTTACCCCTGGAAACAGGCCATCCATTTTTTCCATCTCCCTCAGCCGGGCACCCGACTCCGGCCACCTACAATCCCGAACGGAACAGGATTTCTTCCAGATGCAAGCTGCCACAAGCAGGAAGCCTGGCTTCCCATGGAGGGCCAAAGGCCTCCTACAAACTGACATCAGGCACCTGGGCAGCTGACTTTACTTACCCCTGGAAACAGGCCATTATTTTTGCCCAACTCCCTCTGCCGGGCACCTGGCCTCGGCCACCTACAATCCCAAACGGAACAGGATTTCTTCCAGATGCAAGCTGCCACAAACTGGAAGATTTGCTTCCGTTGGAGGGCCAAAGGCCTCCTACAAACTGACATCAAGCACCTGGGCAGCTGACTTTACTTACCCCTGGAAACAGGCCATCCTTTGTGCCCAACTCCCTCTGCCGGGCACCTGGCCTCGGCCACCTACAATTCCGAACGGAACAGGATTTCTTCCAGATGCAAGCTGCCACAAACTGGAAGACTAGCTTCCCTTGGAGGGCCAAAGTCCTCCTACAAACTGGCATCAGGCACCTGGGCAGCTGACTTTACTTACCCCTGGAAACAGGCCATCCTTTGTGCCAAACTCCCTCAGCCGGGCACCTGTCCTCGGCCACCTACAATCCCGAACGGAACAGGATTTCTTCCAGATGCAAGCTGCCACAAACTGGAAGATTTGCTTCCGTTGGAGGGCCAAAGGCCTCCTACAAACTGACATCAAGCACCTGGGCAGCTGACTTTACTTACCCCTGGAAACAGGTGATCCTTTGTGCCAAACTACCTCTGCCGGGCACCTGGCCTCAACCACCTACAATCCCGAACGGAACAGGATTTTTTCCGGATGCAAGCTGCCACAAGCTGGAAGACTAACTTCCCTTGGAGGGCCAAAGGCCTCCTACAAACTGACATCAGGCACCTGGGCAGCTGACTTTACTTACCCTTGGAAACAGGCCATCCTTTTTGCCCAACTCCCTCTGCCGGGCACCTGGCCTCAGCCACCTACAATCCCGAACGGAACAGGATTTCTTCCAGATGCAAGCTGCCACAAACTGGAAGACTAGCTTCCCTTGGAGGGCCAAAGGCCTCCTACAAACTAACATCAGGCACCTGGGCAGCTGACTTTACTTAGCCCTGGAAACAGGTCATCCTATTTGCCCAACTCCCTCTGCTGGGCACCTGGCTTCTGCCACCTACAATCCCGAACGGAACAGGATTTCTTCCAGATGCAAGCTGCCACAAGCTGGAAGACTTGCTTCCCTTGGAGGGCCAAAGGCCTCCTACAAACTGACATCAGGCACCTGGGCAGCTGACTTTACTTACCCCTGGAAACAGGCCATCCTTTTTTTCCATCTCCCTCAGCCGAGAACCCGGCTCCGGCCACCTACAATCCCGAACGGAACAGGATTTCTTCCAGATGCAAGCTGCCACAAGCAGGAAGCCTGGCTTCCCATGGAGGGCCAAAGGCCTCCTACAAACTGACATCAGGCACCTGGGCAGCTGACATTACTTACCCCTGGAAACAGGCCATCCTTTGTGCCCAACTCCCTCTGCTGGGCACCTGGCCTCGGCCACCTACAATTCCGAACGGAACAGGATTTCTTCCAGATGCAAGCTGCCACAAACTGGGTGACTAGCTTCCATGGGAGGGCCAAATGCTTCCTACAAACTGACACCAGGCACCTGGGCAGCTGACTTTACTTACCCCTGGAAAAAGGCCATCCTTTGTGCCCAACTCCTTCTGCCGGGCACCAGGCCTCCGCCACCTACAATCCAGAACGGAACAGGATTTCTTCCAGATGCAAGCTGCCACAAGCTGGAAGACTTGCTTGCCTTGGAGGGCCAAAGGCCTCCTACAAACTGACATCAGGCAGCTGGGCTGCTGACTTTACTTACCTTTGGAAACAGGCCATCCGTTGTTCCCAACTCCTTCTGCCGGGCACCAGGCCTCAGCCACCTACAATTCCGAACGAAACAGGATTTCTTCCAGATGCAAGCTGCCACAAACTGAAAGACTAGCTTCCCATGGAGGGCCAAAGGCCTCCTACAAACTGACATCAGGCACCTGGGCAGCTGACTTTACTTACCCCTGGAAACAGGCCATCCTTTTTTTCCATCTCCCTCAGTTGGGCACCCGGCTCCGGCCACCTACAATCCCGAAAGGAACAGGATTTCTTCCAGATGCAAGCTGCCACAAGCTGGAAGACTTGCTTGCCTTGGAGGGCCAAAGGCCTCCTACAAACTGACACCAGGCACCTGGGCAGCTGACTTTACTTACCCCTGGAAACAGGCCATCCTTTGTTCACAACTCCTTCTGCCGGGCACCAGGCCTCAGCCACCTACAATCCCGAAAGGAACAGGATTTCTTCCAGATGCAAGCTGCCACAAACTGGATGACTTACTTCCCTGGGAAGGCCAAAGGCCTCGTATAAAGTGACATCAGGCACCTGGGCAGCTGACATTACTTATCCCTGGAAACAGGCCATCCTTTGTGCCCAACTCCCTCTGCTGGGCACCTGGCCTCGGCCACCTACAATTCCGAACGGAACAGGATTTCTTCCAGATGCAAGCTGCCACAAACTGGAAGACTAGCTTCCATTGGAGGGCCAAAGGCTTCCTACAAACTGACACCAGGCACCTGGGCAGCTGACTTTACTTACCCCTGGAAACAGGCCATCCTTTTTTTCCATCTCCCTCAGCCGGGCACCTGGCTCCGGCCACCTACAATCCCGAACGGAACAGGATTTCTTCCAGATGCAAGCTGCCACAAGCAGGAAGCCTGACTTCCCATGGAGGGCCAAAGGCCTCCTACAAACTGACATCAGGCACCTGGGCAGCTGACTTTACTTACCCCTGGAAACAGGCCATCCTTTGTGCCAAACTTCCTCAGCCGGGCACCAGGCCTCAGCCACCTACAATCCCGAACGGAACAGGATTTCTTCCAGATGCAAGCTGCCACAAGCTGGAAGACTAGCTTGCCTTGGAGGGCCAACGGCCTCCTATAAACTGACATCAAGCACCTGGGCAGCTGACTTTACTTACCCCTGGAAACAGGCCATCCTTTGTGCCCATCTCCCTCTTCAGGTCACCTGGCCTCGGCCACCTACAATCCCGAACGGAACAGGATTTCTTCCAGATGCAAGCTGCCACAAACTGGAAGACTTACTTCCCTTGGAGGGCCAAAGGCCTCCTACAAACTGACACCAGGCACCTGGGCAGCTGACTTTACTTACCCCTGGAAACAGGCCATCCTTTGTTCACAACTCCTTCTGCCGGGCACCAGGCCTCAGCCACCTACAATCCCGAACGGAACAGGATTTCTTCCAGGTGCAAGCTGCCACAAACTGGAAGACGTACTTCCCTTGGAAGGTCAAAGGCCTCCTACAAACTGACATCAGGCACCTGGGCAGCTGACTTTACTTACCCCTGGAAACAGGCCATCCTTTGTTCCCAACTCCTTCTGCCGGGCACCAGGCCTCAGCCACCTACAATCCCGAACGGAACAGGATTTCTTCCAGATGCCAGCTGCCATGAACTGGAAGACTAGCTTCCCATGGAGGGCCAAAGTCCTTCTACAAACTGACATCAGGCACCTGGGCAGCTGACTTTACTTACCCCTGGAAACAGGCCATCCTTTTTTTCCATCTCCCTCAGCCGGGCACCCGGCTCTGGTCACCTACAATCCCGAACGGAACAGGATTTCTTCCAGATGCAAGCTGCCACAAGCAGGAAGCCTGGCTTTCCATGGAGGGCCAAAGGCCTCCTACAAACTGACATCAGGCACCTGGGCAGCTGACATTACTTACCCCTGGAAACAGGCCATCCTTTGTGCCCAACTCCCTCTGCTGGGCACCTGGCCTCGGCCACCTACAATTCCGAACGGAACAGGATTTCTTCCAGATGCAAGCTGCCACAAACTGGAAGACTATCTTCCCTTGGAGGGCCAAATGCTTCCTACAAACTGACACCAGGCACCTGGGCAGCTGACTTTACTTACCCCTGGAAACAGGCCATCCTTTGTGCCCAACTCCTTCTGCCGGGCACCAGGCCTCCGCCACCTACAATCCCGAACGGAACAGGATTTCTTCCAGATGCAAGCTGCCACAAACTGGAAGACTTACTTCACTTGGAAGGTCAAAGGCCTCCTACAAACTGACATCAGGCACCTGGGCAGCCGACTTTACTTACCCCTGGAAACAGGCCATCCTTTTTTTCCATCTCCCTCAGCCGGGCACCTGGCTCCGGCCACCTACAATCCCGAACGGAACAGGATTTCTTCCAGATGCAAGCTGCCACAAGCAGGAAGCCTGACTTCCCATGGAGGGCCAAAGGCCTCCTACAAACTGACATCAGGCACCTGGGCAGCTGACTTTACTTACCCCTGGAAACAGGCCATCCTTTGTGCCAAACTCCCTCTGACGGGCACCTGGCCTCGGCCACCTACAATCCCGAACGGAACAGGATTTCTTCCAGATGCAAGCTGCCATAAGCTGGAAGACTTGCTTCCCTTGGAGGGCCAAAGGCCTCCTAAAAACTGACATCAAGCACCTGGGCAGCTGACTTTACTTACCCCTGGAAACAGGCCATCCTTTGTGCCCAACTCCCTCTGCCGGGCACCTGGCCTCAATGACCTACAATCCCGAACGGAAAAGGATTTCTTCCAGATGCAAGCTGCCACAAACTGAAAGACTAGCTTCCCATGGAGGGCCAAAGGCCTCCTACAAACTGACATCAGGCACCTGGGCAGCTGACTTTACTTACCCCTGGAAACAGGCCATCCTTTTTTTCCATCTCCCTCAGCCGGGCACCCGGCTCCGGCCACCTACAATCCCGAAAGGAACAGGATTTCTTCCAGATGCAAGCTGCCACAAGCAGGAAGCCTGACTTCCCATGGAGGGCCAAAGGCCTCCTACAAACTTACATCAGGCACCTGGGCAGCTGACTTTACTTACCCCTGGAAACAGGCCATCCTTGGTGCCAAACTCCCTCAGCCGGGCACCTCTCCTCGGCCACCTACAATCTCGAACGGAACAGGATTTCTTCCAGATGCAAGCTGCCACAAGCTGGAAGACTTGCATGCCTTGGAGGGCCAAAGGCCTCCTACAAACTGACACCAGGCACCTGGGCAGCTGACTTTACTTACCCCTGGAAACAGGCCATCCTTTGTTCCCAACTCCTTCTGCCGGGCACCAGGCCTCAGCCACCTACAATCCCGAACGGAACAGGATTTCTTCCAGATGCAAGCTGCCACAAACTGGAAGACTTACTTCCCTGGGAAGGCCAAAGGCCTCGTATAAAGTGACATCAGGCACCTGGGCAGCTGACATTACTTACCCCTGGAAACAGGCCATCCTTTGTGCCCAACTCCCTCTGCCGGGCACCTGGCCTCGGCCACCTACAATTCCGAACGGAACAGGATTTCTTCCAGATGCAAGCTGCCACAAACTGGAAGACTAGCTTCCATTGGAGGGTCAAAGGCTTCCTACAAACTGACACCAGGCACCTGGGCAGCTGACTTTACTTACCCCTGGAAACAGGCCATTCTTTGTGCCCAACTCCTTCTGCCGGGCAGCAGGCCTCAGCCACCTACAATCCCGAACGGAACAGGATTTCTTCCAGATGCAAGCTGCCACAAACTGGAAGACTTACTTCACTTGGAAGGTCAAAGGCCTCCTACAAACTGACATCAGGCACCTGGGCAGCTGACTTTACTTACCCCTGGAAAAAGGCCATCCTTTTTTTCCATCTCCCTCAACCTGGCACCCGGCTCCGGCCACCTACAATCCCGAACGGAACAGGATTTCTTCCAGATGCAAGCTGCCACAAGCTGGAAGACTAGCTTCTCTTGGAGGGCCAAAGGCCTCCTACAAACTGACATCAGGCACCCGGGCAGCTGACTTTACTTACCCCTGGAAACAGGCCATCCATTATTTCCATCTCCCTCAGCCGGGCACCCGGCTCCGGCCACCTACAATCCCGAACGGAACAGGATTTCTTCCAGATGCAAGCTGCCACAAACTGGAAGACTTACTTCCCTTGGAGGGCCAAAGGCCTCCTACAAACTGACACCAGGCACCTGGGCAGCTGACTTTACTTACCCCTGGAAACAGGCCATCCTTTGTTCACAACTCCTTCTGCCGGGCACCAGGCCTCAGCCACCTACAATCCCGAACGGAACAGGATTTCTTCCAGATGCAAGCTGCCACAAACTGGAAGACGTACTTCCCTTGGAAGGTCAAAGGCCTCCTACAAACTGACATCAGGCACCTGGGCAGCTGACTTTACTTACCCCTGGAAACAGGCCATCCTTTGTTCCCAACTCCTTCTGCCGGGCACCAGGCCTCAGCCACCTACAATCCCGAACGGAACAGGATTTCTTCCAGATGCAAGCTGCCACAAGCAGGAAGCCTGACTTCCCATGGAGGGCCAAAGGCCTCCTACAAACTTACATCAGGCACCTGGGCAGCTGACTTTACTTACCCCTGGAAACAGGCCATCCTTGGTGCCAAACTCCCTCAGCCGGGCACCTCTCCTCGGCCACCTACAATCTCGAACGGAACAGGATTTCTTCCAGATGCAAGCTGCCACAAACTGGAAGACTTACTTTCCTTGGAAGGTCAAAGGCCTCCTACAAACTGACATCAGGCACCTGGGCAGCTGACTTTACTTACCCCTGGAAACAGGCCATCCTTTTTGCCCAACTCCCTCTGCCGGGCACCTGGCCTCGGCCACCTACAATCTCGAACGGAACAGGATTTCTTCCAGATGCAAGCTGCCACAAGCTGGAAGACTTGCATGCCTTGGAGGGCCAAAGGCCTCCTACAAACTGACACCAGGCACCTGGGCAGCTGACTTTACTTACCCCTGGAAACAGGCCATCCTTTGTTCCCAACTCCTTCTGCCGGGCACCAGGCCTCAGCCACCTACAATCCCGAACGGAACAGGATTTCTTCCAGATGCAAGCTGCCACAAACTGGAAGACTTACTTCCCTGGGAAGGCCAAAGGCCTCGTATAAAGTGACATCAGGCACCTGGGCAGCTGACATTACTTACCCCTGGAAACAGGCCATCCTTTGTGCCCAACTCCCTCTGCCGGGCACCTGGCCTCGGCCACCTACAATTCCGAACGGAACAGGATTTCTTCCAGATGCAAGCTGCCACAAACTGGAAGACTAGCTTCCATTGGAGGGTCAAAGGCTTCCTACAAACTGACACCAGGCACCTGGGCAGCTGACTTTACTTACCCCTGGAAACAGGCCATTCTTTGTGTCCAACTCCTTCTGCCGGGCAGCAGGCCTCAGCCACCTACAATCCCGAACGGAACAGGATTTCTTCCAGATGCAAGCTGCCACAAACTGGAAGACTTACTTCACTTGGAAGGTCAAAGGCCTCCTACAAACTGACATCAGGCACCTGGGCAGCTGACTTTACTTACCCCTGGAAAAAGGCCATCCTTTTTTTCCATCTCCCTCAACCTGGCATTCGGCTCCGGCCACCTACAATCCCGAACGGAACAGGATTTCTTCCAGATGCAAGCTGCCACAAGCTGGAAGACTTACTTTCCTTGGAAGGTCAAAGGCCTCCTACAAACTGACATCAGGCACCTGGGCAGCTGACTTTACTTACCCCTGGAAACAGGCCATCCTTTTTGCCCAACTCCCTCTGCCGGGAACCTGGCCACGGCCACCTACAATCTCGAACGGAACAGGATTTCTTCCAGATGCAAGCTGCCACAAGCTGGAAGACTTGCTTGCCTTGGAGGGCCAAAGGCCTCCTACAAACTGACACCAGGCACCTGGGCAGCTGACTTTACTTACCCCTGGAAACAGGCCATCCTTTGTGCACAACTCCTTCTGCCGGGCACCAGGCCTCAGCCACCTACAATCCCGAACGGAACAGGATTTCTTCCAGATGCAAGCTGCCACAAACTGGAAGACTTACTTCCCTGGGAAGGCCAAAGGCCTCGTATAAAGTGACATCAGGCACCTGGGCAGCTGACATTACTTACCCCTGGAAACAGGCCATCCTTTGTGCCCAACTCTCTCTGCTGGGCACCTGGCCTCGGCCACCTACAATTCCGAACGGAACAGGATTTCTTCCAGATGCAAGCTGCCACAAACTGGAAGACTAGCTTCCATTGGAGGGCCAAAGGCTTCCTACAAACTGACACCAGGCACCTGGGCAGCTGACTTTACTTACCCCTGGAAACAGGCCATCCTTTGTGCCCAACTCCTTCTGCCGGGCAGCAGGCCTCAGCCACCTACAATCCCGAACGGAACAGGATTTCTTCCAGATGCAAGCTGCCACAAACTGGAAGACTTACTTCACTTGGAAGGTCAAAGGCCTCCTACAAACTGACATCAAGCACCTGGGCAGCTGACTTTACTTACCCCTGGAAACAGGCCATCCTTTTTTTCCATCTCGCTCAGCCGGGCACCTGGCTTCGGCCACCTACAATCCCGAACGGAACAGGATTTCTTCCAGATGCAAGCTGCCACAAGCAGGATGCCTGACTTCCCATGGAGGGCCAAAGGCCTCCTACAAACTGAAATCAGGCACCTGGGCAGCTGACTTTACTTACCCCTGGAAACAGGCCATCCTTTGTGCCCAACGCCTTCTGCCGGGCAGCAGGCCTCAGCCACCTACAATCCCGAACGGAACAGGATTTCTTCCAGATGCAAGCTGCCACAAACTGGAAGACTAGCTTCCCATGGAGGGCCAAAGGCCTCCTACAAACTGACATCAGGCACCTGGGCAGCTGACTTTACTTACCCCTGGAAACAGGCCATCCATTTTTTCCATCTCCCTCAGCCGGGCACCCGACTCCGGCCACCTACAATCCCGAACGGAACAGGATTTCTTCCAGATGCAAGCTGCCACAAGCAGGAAGCCTGGCTTCCCATGGGGGGCCAAAGGCCTCCTACAAACTGACATCAGGCACCTGGGCAGCTGACTTTACTTACCCCTGGAAACAGGCCATTATTTTTGCCCAACTCCCTCTTCCGGGCACCTGGCCTCGGCCACCTACAATTCCGAACGGAACAGGATTTCTTCCAGATGCAAGCTGCCACAAGCTGGAAGACTAGCTTGCCTTGGAGGGCCAAAGGCCTCCTATAAACTGACATCAAGCACCTGGGCAGCTGACTTTACTTACCCCTGGAAACAGGCCATCCTTTGTGCCCATCCCCCTCTTCAGGTCACCTGGCCTCGGCCACCTACAATCCCGAACGGAACAGGATTTCTTCCAGATGCAAGCTGCCACAAACTGGAAGACTTACTTCCCTTGGAGGGCCAAAGGCCTCCTACAAACTGACATCAGGCACCTGGGCAGCTGACTTTACTTACCCCTGGAAACAGGCCATCCTTTGTTCACAACTCCTTCTGCCGGGCACCAGGCCTCAGCCACCTACAATCCCGAACGGAACAGGATTTCTTCCAGATGCAAGCTGCCACAAACTGGAAGACGTACTTCCCTTGGAAGGTCAAAGGCCTCCTACAAACTAACATCAGGCACCTGGGCAGCTGACTTTACTTACCCCTGGAAACAGGCCATCCTTTGTTCCCAACTCCTTCTGCCGGGCACCAGGCCTCAGCCACCTACAATCCCGAACGGAACAGGATTTCTTCCAGATGCAAGCTGCCACAAACTGGAAGACTAGCTTCCCATGGAGGGCCAAAGTCCTCCTACAAACTGACATCAGGCACCTGGGCAGCTGACTTTACTTACCCCTGGAAACAGGCCATCCTTTTTTTCCATCTCCCTCAGCCGGGCACCCGGCTCTGGCCACCTACAATCCCAAACGGAACAGGATTTCTTCCAGATGCAAGCTGCCACAAGCAGGAAGCCTGGCTTTCCATGGAGGGTCAAAGGCCTCCTACAAACTGACATCAGGCACCTGGGCAGCTGACTTTACTTACCCCTGGAAACAGGCCATCCTTTGTGCCCAACTCCCTCTGCCGGGCACCCAGCTCCGGCCACCTACAATCCTGAACGGAACAGGATTTCTTCCAGATGCAAGCTGCCACAAGCAGGAAGCCTGGTTTCCCATGGAGGGCCAAAGGCCTCCTACAAACTGACATCAGGCACCTGGGCAGCTGACTTTACTTACCCCTGGAAACAGGCCATCCTTTTTTTCCATGTCCCTCAGCCGGGCACCCGGCTCCGGCCACCTACAATCCCGAACGGAACAGGATTTCTTCCAGATGCAAGCTGCCACAAACTGGAAGACTTACTTCCCTTGGAGGGCCAAAGGCCTCCTACAAACTGACATCAGGCACCTGGGCAGCTGACTTTACTTACCCCTGGAAAGAGGCCATCCTTTGTTCCCAACTCCTTCTGCCGGGCACCAGGCCTCAGCCACCTACATTCCTGAACTGAACAGGATTTCGTCCAGATGCAAGCTGCCACAAACTGGAAGACTAGCTTCCCATGGAGGGCCAAAGGCCTCCTACAAACTGACATCAGGCACCTG
Source organism: Chamaea fasciata (assembly GCF_029207755.1). Lineage (NCBI taxonomy): Eukaryota > Metazoa > Chordata > Aves > Passeriformes > Sylviidae > Chamaea > Chamaea fasciata. Next base: position 32,030 of record NW_027094349.1, read on the forward strand.
GGCAGCTGACTTTACTTACCCCTGGAAACAGGCCATCCATTTTTTCCATCTCCCTCAGCCGGGCACCCGACTCCGGCCACCTACAATCCCGAACGGAACAGGATTTCTTCCAGATGCAAGCTGCCACAAGCAGGAAGCCTGGCTTCCCATGGAGGGCCAAAGGCCTCCTACAAACTGACATCAGGCACCTGGGCAGCTGACTTTACTTACCCCTGGAAACAGGCCATTATTTTTGCCCAACTCCCTCTGCCGGGCACCTGGCCTCGGCCACCTACAATCCCAAACGGAACAGGATTTCTTCCAGATGCAAGCTGCCACAAACTGGAAGATTTGCTTCCGTTGGAGGGCCAAAGGCCTCCTACAAACTGACATCAAGCACCTGGGCAGCTGACTTTACTTACCCCTGGAAACAGGCCATCCTTTGTGCCCAACTCCCTCTGCCGGGCACCTGGCCTCGGCCACCTACAATTCCGAACGGAACAGGATTTCTTCCAGATGCAAGCTGCCACAAACTGGAAGACTAGCTTCCCTTGGAGGGCCAAAGTCCTCCTACAAACTGGCATCAGGCACCTGGGCAGCTGACTTTACTTACCCCTGGAAACAGGCCATCCTTTGTGCCAAACTCCCTCAGCCGGGCACCTGTCCTCGGCCACCTACAATCCCGAACGGAACAGGATTTCTTCCAGATGCAAGCTGCCACAAACTGGAAGATTTGCTTCCGTTGGAGGGCCAAAGGCCTCCTACAAACTGACATCAAGCACCTGGGCAGCTGACTTTACTTACCCCTGGAAACAGGTGATCCTTTGTGCCAAACTACCTCTGCCGGGCACCTGGCCTCAACCACCTACAATCCCGAACGGAACAGGATTTTTTCCGGATGCAAGCTGCCACAAGCTGGAAGACTAACTTCCCTTGGAGGGCCAAAGGCCTCCTACAAACTGACATCAGGCACCTGGGCAGCTGACTTTACTTACCCTTGGAAACAGGCCATCCTTTTTGCCCAACTCCCTCTGCCGGGCACCTGGCCTCAGCCACCTACAATCCCGAACGGAACAGGATTTCTTCCAGATGCAAGCTGCCACAAACTGGAAGACTAGCTTCCCTTGGAGGGCCAAAGGCCTCCTACAAACTAACATCAGGCACCTGGGCAGCTGACTTTACTTAGCCCTGGAAACAGGTCATCCTATTTGCCCAACTCCCTCTGCTGGGCACCTGGCTTCTGCCACCTACAATCCCGAACGGAACAGGATTTCTTCCAGATGCAAGCTGCCACAAGCTGGAAGACTTGCTTCCCTTGGAGGGCCAAAGGCCTCCTACAAACTGACATCAGGCACCTGGGCAGCTGACTTTACTTACCCCTGGAAACAGGCCATCCTTTTTTTCCATCTCCCTCAGCCGAGAACCCGGCTCCGGCCACCTACAATCCCGAACGGAACAGGATTTCTTCCAGATGCAAGCTGCCACAAGCAGGAAGCCTGGCTTCCCATGGAGGGCCAAAGGCCTCCTACAAACTGACATCAGGCACCTGGGCAGCTGACATTACTTACCCCTGGAAACAGGCCATCCTTTGTGCCCAACTCCCTCTGCTGGGCACCTGGCCTCGGCCACCTACAATTCCGAACGGAACAGGATTTCTTCCAGATGCAAGCTGCCACAAACTGGGTGACTAGCTTCCATGGGAGGGCCAAATGCTTCCTACAAACTGACACCAGGCACCTGGGCAGCTGACTTTACTTACCCCTGGAAAAAGGCCATCCTTTGTGCCCAACTCCTTCTGCCGGGCACCAGGCCTCCGCCACCTACAATCCAGAACGGAACAGGATTTCTTCCAGATGCAAGCTGCCACAAGGTGGAAGACTTGCTTGCCTTGGAGGGCCAAAGGCCTCCTACAAACTGACATCAGGCAGCTGGGCTGCTGACTTTACTTACCTTTGGAAACAGGCCATCCGTTGTTCCCAACTCCTTCTGCCGGGCACCAGGCCTCAGCCACCTACAATTCCGAACGAAACAGGATTTCTTCCAGATGCAAGCTGCCACAAACTGAAAGACTAGCTTCCCATGGAGGGCCAAAGGCCTCCTACAAACTGACATCAGGCACCTGGGCAGCTGACTTTACTTACCCCTGGAAACAGGCCATCCTTTTTTTCCATCTCCCTCAGTTGGGCACCCGGCTCCGGCCACCTACAATCCCGAAAGGAACAGGATTTCTTCCAGATGCAAGCTGCCACAAGCTGGAAGACTTGCTTGCCTTGGAGGGCCAAAGGCCTCCTACAAACTGACACCAGGCACCTGGGCAGCTGACTTTACTTACCCCTGGAAACAGGCCATCCTTTGTTCACAACTCCTTCTGCCGGGCACCAGGCCTCAGCCACCTACAATCCCGAAAGGAACAGGATTTCTTCCAGATGCAAGCTGCCACAAACTGGATGACTTACTTCCCTGGGAAGGCCAAAGGCCTCGTATAAAGTGACATCAGGCACCTGGGCAGCTGACATTACTTATCCCTGGAAACAGGCCATCCTTTGTGCCCAACTCCCTCTGCTGGGCACCTGGCCTCGGCCACCTACAATTCCGAACGGAACAGGATTTCTTCCAGATGCAAGCTGCCACAAACTGGAAGACTAGCTTCCATTGGAGGGCCAAAGGCTTCCTACAAACTGACACCAGGCACCTGGGCAGCTGACTTTACTTACCCCTGGAAACAGGCCATCCTTTTTTTCCATCTCCCTCAGCCGGGCACCTGGCTCCGGCCACCTACAATCCCGAACGGAACAGGATTTCTTCCAGATGCAAGCTGCCACAAGCAGGAAGCCTGGCTTCCCATGGAGGGCCAAAGGCCTCCTACAAACTGACATCAGGCACCTGGGCAGCTGACTTTACTTACCCCTGGAAACAGGCCATCCTTTGTTCCCAACTCCTTCTGCCAGGCACCAGGCCTCAGCCACCTACAATCCCGAACGGAACAGGATTTCTTCCAGATGCCAGCTGCCACGAACTGGAAGACTAGCTTCCCATGGAGGGCCAAAGTCCTTCTACAAACTGACATCAGGCACCTGGGCAGCTGACTTTACTTACCCCTGGAAACAGGCCATCCTTTTTTTCCATCTCCCTCAGCCGGGCACCCGGCTCTGGTCACCTACAATCCCGAACGGAACAGGATTTCTTCCAGATGCAAGCTGCCACAAGCAGGAAGCCTGGCTTTCCATGGAGGGCCAAAGGCCTCCTACAAACTGACATCAGGCACCTGGGCAGCTGACATTACTTACCCCTGGAAACAGGCCATCCTTTGTGCCCAACTCCCTCTGCTGGGCACCTGGCCTCGGCCACCTACAATTCCGAACGGAACAGGATTTCTTCCAGATGCAAGCTGCCACAAACTGGAAGACTATCTTCCCTTGGAGGGCCAAATGCTTCCTACAAACTGACACCAGGCACCTGGGCAGCTGACTTTACTTACCCCTGGAAACAGGCCATCCTTTGTGCCCAACTCCTTCTGCCGGGCACCAGGCCTCCGCCACCTACAATCCCGAACGGAACAGGATTTCTTCCAGATGCAAGCTGCCACAAACTGGAAGACTTACTTCACTTGGAAGGTCAAAGGCCTCCTACAAACTGACATCAGGCACCTGGGCAGCCGACTTTACTTACCCCTGGAAACAGGCCATCCTTTTTTTCCATCTCCCTCAGCCGGGCACCTGGCTCCGGCCACCTACAATCCCGAACGGAACAGGATTTCTTCCAGATGCAAGCTGCCACAAGCAGGAAGCCTGACTTCCCATGGAGGGCCAAAGGCCTCCTACAAACTGACATCAGGCACCTGGGCAGCTGACTTTACTTACCCCTGGAAACAGGCCATCCTTTGTGCCAAACTCCCTCTGACGGGCACCTGGCCTCGGCCACCTACAATCCCGAACGGAACAGGATTTCTTCCAGATGCAAGCTGCCATAAGCTGGAAGACTTGCTTCCCTTGGAGGGCCAAAGGCCTCCTAAAAACTGACATCAAGCACCTGGGCAGCTGACTTTACTTACCCCTGGAAACAGGCCATCCTTTGTGCCCAACTCCCTCTGCCGGGCACCTGGCCTCAATGACCTACAATCCCGAACGGAAAAGGATTTCTTCCAGATGCAAGCTGCCACAAACTGAAAGACTAGCTTCCCATGGAGGGCCAAAGGCCTCCTACAAACTGACATCAGGCACCTGGGCAGCTGACTTTACTTACCCCTGGAAACAGGCCATCCTTTTTTTCCATCTCCCTCAGCCGGGCACCCGGCTCCGGCCACCTACAATCCCGAAAGGAACAGGATTTCTTCCAGATGCAAGCTGCCACAAGCAGGAAGCCTGACTTCCCATGGAGGGCCAAAGGCCTCCTACAAACTTACATCAGGCACCTGGGCAGCTGACTTTACTTACCCCTGGAAACAGGCCATCCTTGGTGCCAAACTCCCTCAGCCGGGCACCTCTCCTCGGCCACCTACAATCTCGAACGGAACAGGATTTCTTCCAGATGCAAGCTGCCACAAGCTGGAAGACTTGCATGCCTTGGAGGGCCAAAGGCCTCCTACAAACTGACACCAGGCACCTGGGCAGCTGACTTTACTTACCCCTGGAAACAGGCCATCCTTTGTTCCCAACTCCTTCTGCCGGGCACCAGGCCTCAGCCACCTACAATCCCGAACGGAACAGGATTTCTTCCAGATGCAAGCTGCCACAAACTGGAAGACTTACTTCCCTGGGAAGGCCAAAGGCCTCGTATAAAGTGACATCAGGCACCTGGGCAGCTGACATTACTTACCCCTGGAAACAGGCCATCCTTTGTGCCCAACTCCCTCTGCCGGGCACCTGGCCTCGGCCACCTACAATTCCGAACGGAACAGGATTTCTTCCAGATGCAAGCTGCCACAAACTGGAAGACTAGCTTCCATTGGAGGGTCAAAGGCTTCCTACAAACTGACACCAGGCACCTGGGCAGCTGACTTTACTTACCCCTGGAAACAGGCCATTCTTTGTGCCCAACTCCTTCTGCCGGGCAGCAGGCCTCAGCCACCTACAATCCCGAACGGAACAGGATTTCTTCCAGATGCAAGCTGCCACAAACTGGAAGACTTACTTCACTTGGAAGGTCAAAGGCCTCCTACAAACTGACATCAGGCACCTGGGCAGCTGACTTTACTTACCCCTGGAAAAAGGCCATCCTTTTTTTCCATCTCCCTCAACCTGGCACCCGGCTCCGGCCACCTACAATCCCGAACGGAACAGGATTTCTTCCAGATGCAAGCTGCCACAAGCTGGAAGACTAGCTTCTCTTGGAGGGCCAAAGGCCTCCTACAAACTGACATCAGGCACCCGGGCAGCTGACTTTACTTACCCCTGGAAACAGGCCATCCATTATTTCCATCTCCCTCAGCCGGGCACCCGGCTCCGGCCACCTACAATCCCGAACGGAACAGGATTTCTTCCAGATGCAAGCTGCCACAAGCAGGAAGCCTGGCTTCCCATGGAGGGCCAAAGGCCTCCTACAAACTGACATCTGGCACCTGGGCAGCTGACTTTACTTACCCCTGGAAACAGGCCATCCTTTGTGCCCAACTCCCTCTGCTGGGCACCTGGCCTCTGCCACCTACAATCCCGAACGGAACAGGATTTCTTCCAGATGCAAGCTGCCACAAGCTGGAAGACTTGCTTCCCTTGGAGGGCCAAAGGCCTCCTACAAACTGACATCAGGCACCTGGGCAGCTGACTGTACTTACCCCTGGAAACAGGCCATCCTTTTTTTCCATCTCCCTCAGCCGGGCACGCGGCTCCGGCCACCTACAATCCCGAAAGGAACAGGATTTCTTCCAGACGCAATCTGCCACAAGCAGGAAGCCTGACTTCCCATGGAGGGCCAAAGGCCTCCTACAAACTGACATCAGGCACCTGGGCAGCTGACATTACTTACCCCTGGAAACAGGCCATCCTTTGTGCCCAACTCCCTCTGCTGGGCACCTGGCCTCGGCCACCTACAATTCCGAACGGAACAGGATTTCTTCCAGATGCAAGCTGCCACAAACTGGAAGACTAGCTTCCCTTGGAGGGCCAAAGGCTTCCTACAAACTGACACCAGGCACCTGGGCAGCTGACTTTACTTACCCCTGGAAACAGGCCATCCTTTGTGCCCAACTCCTTCTGCCGGGCACCAGGCCTCCGCCACCTACAATCCCGAACGGAACAGGATTTCTTCCAGATGCAAGCTGCCACAAACTGGAAGACTTACTTCACTTGGAAGGTCAAAGGCCTCCTACAAACTGACATCAGGCACCTGGGCAGCTGACTTTACTTACCCCAGAAAACAGGCTATCCTTTGTTCCCAACTCCTTTACCGGGCACCTGGCCTCAACGACCTACAATCCCGAACGGAACAGGATTTCTTCCAGATGCAAGCTGCCACAAGCTGGAAGACTAACTTCCCTTGGAGGGCCAAAGGCCTCCTACAAACTGACACCAGGCACCTGGGCAGCTGACTTTACTTACCCCTGGAAACAGGCCATCCTTTGTGCCAAACTCCCTCAGCCGGGCACCTGGCTCCGGCCACCTACAATCCAGAACGGAACAGGATTTCTTCCAGATGCAAGCTGCCACAAGCTTGAAGACTTGCTTGCCTTGGAGGGCCAAAGGCCTCCTACAAACTGACATCAGGCAGCTGGGCTGCTGACTTTACTTACCCCTGGAAACAGGCCATACGTTGTTCCCAACCCCTTCTGCCGGGCACCAGGCCTCAGCCACCTACAATTCCGAACGGAACAGGATTTCTTCCAGATGCAAGCTGCCACAAACTAAAAGACTAGCTTCCCATGGAGGGCCAAAGGCCTCCTACAAACTGATATCAGGCACCTGGGCAGCTGACTTTACTTACCCCTGGAAACAGGCCACCCTTTTTTTCCATCTCCCTCAGCCGGGCACACGGCTCCGGCCACCTACAATCCCGAAAGGAACAGGATTTCTTCCAGATGCAAGCTGCCACAAGCAGGAAGCCTGACTTCCCATGGAGGGCCAAAGGCCTCCTACAAACTGACATCAGGCACCTGGGCAGCTGACTTTACTTACCCCTGGAAACAGGCCATCCTTTGTGCCAAACTCCCTCAGCCGGGCACCTCTCCTCGGCCACCTACAATCTCGAACGGAACAGGATTTCTTCCAGATGCAAGCTGCCACAAACTGGAAGACTTGCTTGCCTTGGAGGGCCAAAGGCCTCCTACAAACTGACATCAAGCACCTGGGCAGCTGACTTTACTTACCCCTGGAAACAGGCCATCCTTTGTGCCCAACTCCCTCTGCCGGGCACCTGGCCTCAACGACCTACAATCCTGAACGGAACAGGATTTCTTCCAGATGCAAGCTGCCACAAGCTGGAAGACTAACTTTCCTTGGAGGGCCAAAGGCCTCCTACAAACTGACACCAGGCACCTGGGCAGCTGACTTTACTTACCCCTGGAAACAGGCCATCCTTTGTTCCCAACTCCCTCTGCCGGGCACCTGGCCTCGGCCACCTACAATCTCGAACGGAACAGGATTTCTTCCAGATGCAAGCTGCCACAAGCTGGAAGACTTGCTTGCCTTGGAGGGCCAAAGGCCTCCTACAAACTGACACCAGGCACCTGGGCAGCTGACTTTACTTACCCCTGGAAACAGGCCATCCTTTGTTCACAACTCCTTCTGCCGGGCACCAGGCCTCAGCCACCTACAATCCCGAACGGAACAGGATTTCTTCCAGATGCAAGCTGCCACAAACTGGAAGACTTACTTCCCATGGAAGGCCAAAGGCCTCGTATAAAGTGACATCAGGCACCTGGGCAGCTGACATTACTTACCCCTGGAAACAGGCCATCCTTTGTGCCCAACTCCCTCTGCTGGGCACCTGGCCTCGGCCACCTACAATTCTGAACGGAACAGGATTTCTTCCAGATGCAAGCTGCCACAAACTGGAAGACTAGCTTCCATTGGAGGGCCAAAGGCTTCCTACAAACTGACACCAGGCACCTGGGCAGCTGACTTTACTTACCCCTGGAAACAGGCCATCCTTTGTGCCCAACTCCTTCTGCCGGGCAGCAGGCCTCAGCCACCTACAATCCCGAACGGAACAGGATTTCTTCCAGATGCAAGCTGCCACAAACTGGAAGACTTACTTCCCTTGGAAGGTCAAAGGCCTCCTACAAACTGACATCAGGCACCTGGGCAGCTGACTTTACTTACCCCTGGAAAAAGGCCATCCTTTTTTTCCATCTCCCTCAGCCGGGCACCCGGCTCCGGCCACCTACAATCCCGAACGGAACAGGATTTCTTCCAGATGCAAGCTGCCACAAGCAGGAAGACTAGCTTCTCTTGGAGGGCCAAAGGCCTCCTACAAACTGACATCAGGCACCCGGGCAGCTGACTTTACTTACCCCTGGAAACAGGCCATCCATTTTTTCCATCTCCCTCAGCCGGGCACCCGGCTCCGGCCACCTACAATCCAGAACGGAACAGGATTTCTTTCAGATGCAAGCTGCCACAAGCAGGAAGCCTGGCTTCCCATGGAGGGCCAAAGGCCTCCTAAAAACTGACATCTGGCACCTGGGCAGCTGACTTTACTTACCCCTGGAAACAGGCCATCCTTTGTGCCCAACTCCCTCTGCTGGGCACCTGGCCTCTGCCACCTACAATCCCGAACGGAACAGGATTTCTTCCAGATGCAAGCTGCCACAAGCTGGAAGACTAGCTTTCCTTGGAGGGCCAAAGGCCTCCTACAAACTGACATCAGGCACCTGGGCAGCTGACTGTACTTACCCCTGGAAACAGGCCATCCTCTTTTTCCATCTCCCTAAGCCGGGCACCCGGCTCCGGCCACCTACAATCCCGAACGGAACAGGATTTCTTCCAGATGCAATCTGCCACAAGCAGGAAGCCTGGCTTCCCATGGAGGGCCAAAGGCCTCCTACAAACTGACATCAGGCACCTGGGCAGCTGACATTACTTACCCCTGGAAACAGGCCATCCTTTGTGCCCAACTCCCTCTGCTGGGCACCTGGCCTCGGCCACCTACAATTCCGAACGGAACAGGATTTCTTCCAGATGCAAGCTGCCACAAACTGGAAGACTAGCTTCCCTTGGAGGGCCAAAGGCTTCCTACAAACTGACACCAGGCACCTGGGCAGCTGACTTTACTTACCCCTGGAAACAGGCCATCCTTTGTGCCCAACTCCTTCTGCCGGGCACCAGGCCTCCGCCACCTACAATCCCGAACGGAACAGGATTTCTTCCAGATGCAAGCTGCCACAAGCTGGAAGACTTACTTCCCTGGGAAGGCCAAAGGCCTCCTACAAACTGACATCAGGCACCTGGGCAGCTGAGTTTACTTACCCCCAGAAAACAGGCTATCCTTTGTTCCCAACTCCTTTACCGGGCACCTGGCCTCAACGACCTACAATCCCGAACGGAACAGGATTTCTTCCAGATGCAAGCTGCCACAAGCTGGAAGACTAACTTCCCTTGGAGGGCCAAAGGCCTCCTACAAACTGACACCAGGCACCTGGTCAGCTGACTTTACTTACCCCTGGAAACAGGCCATCCTTTGTGCCAAACTCCCTCTGCCGGGAAGCTGGCCTCGGCCACCTACAATCCCGAACGGAACAGGATTTCTTCCAGATGCAAGCTGCCACAAGCTTGAAGACTTGCTTGCCTTGGAGGGCCAAAGGCCTCCTACAAACTGACATCAGGCAGCTGGGCTGCTGACTTTACTTACCCCTGGAAACAGGCCATACGTTGTTCCCAACTCCTTCTGCCGGGCACCAGGCCTCAGCCACCTACAATTCCGAACGGAACAGGTTTTCTTCCAGATGCAAGCTGCCACAAACTAAAAGACTAGCTTCCCATGGAGGGCCAAAGGCCTCCTACAAACTGACATCAGGCACCTGGGCAGCTGACATTACTTACCCCTGGAAACAGGCCATCCTTTGTGCCCAACTCCCTCTGCTGGGCACCTGGCCTCGGCCACCTACAATTCCGAACGGAACAGGATTTCTTCCAGATGCAAGCTGCCACAAACTGGAAGACTAGCTTCCCTTGGAGGGCCAAAGGCTTCCTACAAACTGACACCAGGCACCTGGGCAGCTGACTTTACTTACCCCTGGAAACAGGCCATCCTTTGTGCCCAACTCCTTCTGCCGGGCACCAGGCCTCCGCCACCTACAATCCCGAACGGAACAGGATTTCTTCCAGATGCAAGCTGCCACAAACTGGAAGACTTACTTCACTTGGAAGGTCAAAGGCCTCCTACAAACTGACATCAGGCACCTGGGCAGCTGTCTTTACTTACCCCAGAAAACAGGCTATCCTTTGTTCCCAACTCCTTTACCGGGCACCTGGCCTCAACGACCTACAATCCCGAACGGAACAGGATTTCTTCCAGATGCAAGCTGCCACAAGCTGGAAGACTAACTTCCCTTGGAGGGCCAAAGGCCTCCTACAAACTGACACCAGGCACCTGGGCAGCTGACTTTACTTACCCCTGGAAACAGGCCATCCTTTGTGCCAAACTCCCTCAGCCGGGCACCTGGCTCCGGCCACCTACAATCCAGAACGGAACAGGATTTCTTCCAGATGCAAGCTGCCACAAGCTTGAAGACTTGCTTGCCTTGGAGGGCCAAAGGCCTCCTACAAACTGACATCAGGCAGCTGGGCTGCTGACTTTACTTACCCCTGGAAACAGGCCATACGTTGTTCCCAACCCCTTCTGCCGGGCACCAGGCCTCAGCCACCTACAATTCCCGAACGGAACAGGATTTCTTCCAGATGCAAGCTGCCACAAACTAAAAGACTAGCTTCCCATGGAGGGCCAAAGGCCTCCTACAAACTGACATCAGGCACCTGGGCAGCTGACTTTACTTACCCCTGGAAACAGGCCACCCTTTTTTTCCCATCTCCCTCAGCCGGGCACACGGCTCCGGCCACCTACAATCCCGAAAGGAACAGGATTTCTTCCAGATGCAAGCTGCCACAAGCAGGAAGCCTGACTTCCCATGGAGGGCCAAAGGCCTCCTACAAACTGACATCAGGCACCTGGGCAGCTGACTTTACTTACCCCTGGAAACAGGCCATCCTTTGTGCCAAACTCCCTCAGCCGGGAACCTCTCCTCGGCCACCTACAATCTCGAACGGAACAGGATTTCTTCCAGATGCAAGCTGCCACAAACTGGAAGACTTGCTTGCCTTGGAGGGCCAAAGGCCTCCTACAAACTGACATCAAGCACCTGGGCAGCTGACTTTACTTACCCCTGGAAACAGGCCATCCTTTGTGCCCAACTCCCTCTGCCGGGCACCTGGCCTCAACGACCTACAATCCTGAACGGAACAGGATTTCTTCCAGATGCAAGCTGCCACAAGCTGGAAGACTAACTTTCCTTGGAGGGCCAAAGGCCCTCCTACAAACTGACACCAGGCACCTGGGCAGCTGACTTTACTTACCCCTGGAAACAGGCCATCCTTTGTTCCCAACTCCCTCTGCCGGGCACCTGGCCTCGGCCACCTACAATCTCGAACGGAACAGGATTTCTTCCAGATGCAAGCTGCCACAAGCTGGAAGACTTGCTTGCCTTGGAGGGCCAAAGGCCTCCTACAAACTGACACCAGGCACCTGGGCAGCTGACTTTACTTACCCCTGGAAACAGGCCATCCTTTGTTCACAACTCCTTCTGCCGGGCACCAGGCCTCAGCCACCTACAATCCCGAACGGAACAGGATTTCTTCCAGATGCAAGCTGCCACAAACTGGAAGACTTACTTCCCATGGAAGGCCAAAGGCCTCGTATAAAGTGAGCTGACCTTACTTACCCCTGGATACCAGCCATCATATGTGCCCAACTCCCTCTGCCGGGCACCTGGCCTCGGCCACCTACAATCCCGAACGGAACAGGATTTCTTCCAGATGCAAGCTGCCACAAGCAGTAAACCTGGCTTCCCCATGGAGGGCCAAAGGCCTCCTACAAACTGACATCAGGCACCTGGGCAGCTGACTTTACTTACCCCTGGAAACAGCCCATCCTTTGTGCCCAACTCCCTCTGCCGGGCACCAGGCCTCGGCCACCTACAATCCTGAACGGAACAGGATTTCTTCCAGATGCAAGCTGCCACAAGCAGGAAGCCTGGCTTCCCATGGAGGGGCCAAAGGCCTCCTACAAACTGACATCAGGCACCTGGGCAGCTGACTTTACTTACCCCTGGAAACAGCCCATCCTTTGTGCCCAACTCCCTCTGCCGGGCACCAGGCCTCGCCCACCTACAATCCCGAACGGAACAGGATTTCTTCCAGATGCAAGCTGCCACAAGCAGGGAGACTAGCTTCTCTTGGAGGGCCAAAAGGCCTCCTACAAACTGACATCAGGCACCGCGGGCAGCTGACTTTACTTACCCCTGGAAACAGGCCATCCATTTTTTCCATCTCCCCTCAGCCGGGGCACCCGGCTCCGGCCACCTACAATCCAGAACGGAACAGGATTTCTTTCAGATGCAAGCTGCCACAAGCAGGAAGCCTGGCTTCCCATGGAGGGCCAAAGGCCTCCTACAAACTGACATCTGGCACCCTGGGCAGCTGACTTTACTTACCCCTGGAAACAGGCCATCCTTTGTGCCCAACTCCCCTCTGCTGGGCACCCTGGCCTCTGCCACCTACAATCCCGAACGGAACAGGATTTCTTCCAGATGCAAGCTGCCACAAGCTGGAAGACTTGCTTTCCTTGGAGGGCCAAAGGCCTCCTACAAACTGACATCAGGCCACCTGGGCAGCTGACTGTACTTACCCCTGGAAACAGGCCATCCTCTTTTTCCATCTCCCTAAGCCGGGCACCCGGCTCCGGCCACCTACAATCCCGAACGGAACAGGATTTCTTCCAGATGCAATCTGCCACAAGCAGGAAGCCTGGCTTCCCATGGAGGGCCAAAGGCCTCCTACAAACTGACATCAGGCACCTGGGCAGCTGACATTACTTACCCCTGGAAACAGGCCATCCTTTGTGCCCAACTCCCTCTGCTGGGCACCTGGCCTCGGCCACCTACAATTCCGAACGGAACAGGATTTCTTCCAGATGCAAGCTGCCACAAACTGGAAGACTAGCTTCCCTTGGAGGGCCCAAGGCTTCCTACAAACTGACACCAGGCACCTGGCAGCTGACTTTACTTACCCCTGGAAACAGGCCATCCTTTGTGCCCAACTCCTTCTGCCGGGCACCAGGCCTCCGCCACCTACAATCCCGAACGGAACAGGATTTCTTCCAGATGCAAGCTGCCACAAGCTGGAAGACTTACTTCCCTGGAAGGCCAAAGGCCTCCTACAAACTGACATCAGGCACCTGGGCAGCTGAGTTTACTTACCCCAGAAAACAGGCTATCCTTTGTTCCCAACTCCTTTACCGGGCACCTGGCCTCAACGACCTACAATCCCGAACGGAACAGGATTTCTTCCAGATGCAAGCTGCCACAAGCTGGAAGACTAACTTCCCTTGGAGGGCCAAAGGCCTCCTACAAACTGACATCAGGCACCTGGTCAGCTGACTTTACTTACCCCTGGAAACAGGCCATCCTTTGTGCCAAACTCCCTCTGCCGGGGAAGCTGGCCTCGGCCACCTACAATCCCGAACGGAACAGGATTTCTTCCAGATGCAAGCTGCCACAAGCTTGAAGACTTGCTTGCCTTGGAGGGCCAAAGGCCTCCTACAAACTGACATCAGGCAGCTGGGCTGCTGACTTTACTTACCCCTGGAAAACAGGCCATACGTTGTTCCCAACTCCTTCTGCCGGGCACCAGGCCTCAGCCACCTACAATTCCGAACGGAACAGGTTTTCTTCCAGATGCAAGCTGCCACAAACTAAAAGACTAGCTTCCCATGGAGGGCCAAAGGCCTCCTACAAACTGACATCAGGCACCTGGGCAAGCTGACTTTACTTACCCCTGGAAACAGGCCATCCTTTTTGTTCCATCTCCCTCAGCCGGGCACCCGGCTCCGGCCACCTACAATCCCGAACGGAACAGCATTTCTTCCAGATGCAAGCTGCCACAAGCTGGAAGACTTGCTTGCCTTGGAGGGCCAAAGGCCTCCTACAAACTGACATCAGGCAGCTGGGCTGCTGACTTTACTTACCTTTGGAAACAGGCCATCCGTTGTTCCCAACTCCTTCTGCCGGGCACCAGGCCTCAGCCACCTTCAATTCCGAACGGAACAGGATTTCTTCCAGATGCAAGCTGCCACAAACTGAAAGACTAGCTTCCCATGGAGGGCCAAAGGCCTCCTACAAACTGACATCAGGCACCTGGGCAGCTGACTTTACTTACCCCTGGAAACAGGCCATCCTTTGTGCCAAACTCCCTCAGCCCGGGCACCTCTCCTCGGCCACCTACAATCTCGAACGGAACAGGATTTCTTCCAGATGCAAGCTGCCAAAAGCTGGAAGACTTGCGTGCCTTGGAGGGCCAAAGGCCTCCTACAAACTGACATCAAGCACCTGGGCAGCTGACTTTACTACCCCTGGAAACAGGCCATCCTTTGTTTCCCAACTCCTTTACCGGGCACCAGGCCTCAGCCACCTACAATCCCCGAACGGAACAGGATTTCTTCCAGATGCAAGCTGCCACAAACTGGAAGACTTACTTTCCTTGGAAGGTCAAAGGCCTCCTACAAACTGACATCAGGCACCTGGGCAGCTGACTTTACTTACCCCTGGAAACAGGCCATCCTTTTGCCCCAACTCCCTCTGCGGGCACCTGGCCTCGGCCACCTACAATCTCGAACGGAACAGGATTTCTTCCAGATGCAAGCTGCCACAAGCTGGAAGACTAACTTTCCTTGGAGGGCCAAAGGCCTCCTACAAACTGACACCAGGCACCTGGGCAGCTGACTTTACTTACCCCTGGAAACAGGCCATCCTTTGTTCCCAACTCCTTTTGCCGGGCAGCAGGCCTCAGCCACCTACAATCCCGAACGGAACAGGATTTCTTCCAGATGCAAGCTGCCACAAACTGGAAGACTTACTTCACTTGGAAGGTCAAAGGCCCCTCCTACAAACCTGACATCAGGCACCTGGGCAGCCGACTTTACTTACCCCTGGAAACAGGCCATCATTTTTTTCCATCTCCCTCAGCCGGGCACCTGGCCTCAACGACCTACAATCCCGAACGGAACAGGATTTCTTCCAGATGCAAGCTGCCACAAGCAGGAAAACCTGACTTCCCATGGAGGGCCAAAGGCCTCCTACAAACTGACATCAGGCACCTGGGCAGCTGACTTTACTTACCCCTGGAAACAGGCCATCCTTTGTGCCAAACTCCCTCTGACGGGCACCTGGCCTCGGCCACCTACAATCCCGAACGGAACAGGATTTCTTCGAGATGCAAAGATGCCATAAGCTGGAAGACTTGCTTCCCCTTGGAGGGCCAAAGGCCTCCTAAAAACTGACATCAAGCACCTGGGCAGCTGACTTTACTTACCCCTGGAAACAGGCCATCCTTTGTGCCCAACTCCCTCTGCCGGGCAGCTGGCCTACACGACCTACAATCCCGAACGGAAAAAGGATTTCTTCCAGATGCAAGCTGCCACAAACTGAAAGACTAGCTTCCCATGGAGGGCCAAAGGCCTCCTACAAACTGACATCAGGCACCTGGGCAGCTGACTTTACTTACCCCCTGGAAACAGGCCATCCTTTTTTTCCATCTCCCTCAGCCGGGCACCCGGCTCCGGCCACCTATAATCCCGAAAGGAACAGGATTTCTTCCAGATGCAAGCTGCCACAAGCAGGGAGCCTGACTTCCCATGGAGGGCCAAAGGCCTCCTACAAACTTACACCAGGCACCTGGGCAGCTGACTTTACTTACCCCTGGAAACAGGCCATCCTTTGTGCCAAACTCCCTCAGCCGGGCACCTCTCCCTCGGCCACCTACAATCTCGAACGGAACAGGATTTCTTCCAGATGCAAGCTGCCAAAAGCTGGAAGACTTGCTTGCCTTGGAGGGCCAAAGGCCTCCTACAAACTGACATCAAGCACCTGGGCAGCTGACTTTACTTACCCCTGGAAACAGGCCATCCTTTGTGCCCAACTCCCTCTGCCGGGCACCTGGCCTCAACGACCTACAATCCTGAACGGAACAGGATTTCTTCCAAATGCAAGCTGCCACAAGCTGGAAGACTAACTTTCCTTGGAGGGGCCAAAGGGCCTCCTACAAACTGACACCAGGCACCTGGTCAGCTGACCTTTACTTACCCCTGGAAACAGGCCATCCTTTGTTCCCAACTCCTTCTGCCGGGCACCAGGCCTCAGCCACCTACAATCCCGAACGGAACAGGATTTCTTCCAGATGCAAGCTGCCACAAACTGGAAGACTTACTTTCCTTGGAAGGTCAAAGGCCTCCTACAAACTGACATCAGGGCACCTGGGCAGCTGACTTTACTTACCCCTGGAAACAGGCCATCCTTTTTGCCCAACTCCCTCTGCCGGGGCACCTGGCCTCGGCCACCTACAATTCCGAACGGAACAGGATTTCTTCCAGATGCAAGCTGCCACAAGCTGGAAGACTTGCTTGCCTTGGAGGGCCAAAGGCCTCCTACAAACTGACACCAGGCACCTGGGCAGCTGACTTTACTTACCCCCTGGAAACAGGCCATCCGTTGTTCCCAACTCCTTCTGCCGGGCACCAGGCCTCAGCCACCTACAATCCCGAACGGAACAGGATTTCTTCCAGATGCAAGCTGCCACAAACTGGAAGACTTACTTCCCTGGGAAGGCCAAAGGCCTCGTATAAAGTGACATCAGGCACCTGGGCAGCTGACATTACTTACCCCTGGAAACAGGCCATCCTTTGTGCCCAACTGCCTCTGCTGGGCACCTGGCCTCGGCCACCTACAATTCCGAACGGAACAGGATTTCTTCCAGATGCAAGCTGCCACAAACTGGAAGACTAGCTTCCATTGGAGGGCCAAAGGCTTCCTACAAACTGACACCAGGCACCTGGGCAGCTGACTTTACTTACCCCTGGAAACAGGCCCATTCTTTGTGCCCAACTCCTTCTGCCGGGCAGCAGGCCTCAGCCACCTACAATCCCGAACGGAACAGGATTTCTTCCAGATGCAAGCTGCCACAAACTGGAAGACTTACTTCACTTGGAAGGTCAAAGGCCTCCTACAAACTGACATCAGGCACCTGGGCAGCTGACTTTACTTACCCCTGGAAAAAGGCCATCCTTTTTTTCCATCTCCCTCAGCCGGGCACCCGGCTCCGGCCACCTACAATCCCGAACGGAACAGGATTTCTTCCAGATGCAAGCTGCCACAAGCTGGAAGACTAGCTTCTCTTGGAGGGCCAAAGGCCTCCTACAAACTGACATCAGGCACCCGGGCAGCTGACTTTACTTACCCCTGGAAACAGGCCATCCATTTTTTCCATCTCCCTCAGCCGGGCACCCGGCTCCGGCCACCTACAATCCCGAACGGAACAGGATTTCTTCCAGATGCAAGCTGCCACAAGCAGGAAGCCTGGCTTCCCATGGAGGGCCAAAGGCCTCCTACAAACTGACATCTGGCACCTGGGCAGCTGACTTTACTTACCCCTGGAAACAGGCCATCCTTTGTGCCCAACTCCCTCTGCTGGGCACCTGGCCTCTGCCACCTACAATCCCGAACGGAACAGGATTTCTTCCAGATGCAAGCTGCCACAAGCTGAAAGACTTGCTTCCCTTGGAGGGCCAAAGGCCTCCTACAAACTGACATCAGGCACCTGGGCAGCTGACTGTACTTACCCCTGGAAACAGGCCATCCTTTTTTTCCATCTCCCTCAGCCGGGCACCCGGCTCCGGCCACCTACAATCCCGAACGGAACAGGATTTCTTCCAGATGCAAGCTGCCACAAGCAGGAAGCCTGGCTTCCCATGGAGGGCCAAAGGCCTCCTACAAACTGACATCAGGCACCTGGGCAGCTGACATTACTTACCCCTGGAAACAGGCCATCCTTTGTGCCCAACTCCCTCTGCTGGGCACCTAGCCTCGGCCACCTACAATTCCGAACGGAACAGGATTTCTTCCAGATGCAAGCTGCCACAAGCTGGAAGACTAGCTTCCCTTGGAGGGCCAAAGGCCTCCCTACAAACTGACATCAGGCACCTGGGCAGCTGACTTTACTTACCCCTGGAAACAGGCCATCCTTTGTGCCCAACTCCTTCTGCCGGCCACCTGGCCTCCGCCACCTACAATCCCGAACGGAACAGGATTTCTTCCATATGCAAGCTGCCACAAACTGGAAGACTTACTTCACTTGGAAGGTCAAAGGCCTCCTACAAACTGACATCAGGCACCTGGGCAGCTGAGTTTACTTACCCCAGAAAACAGGCTATCCTTTGTTCCCAACTCCTTTACCGGGCACCTGGCCTCAACGACCTACAATCCCGAACGGAACAGGATTTCTTCCAGATGCAAGCTGCCACAAGCTGGAAGACTAACTTCCCTTGGAGGGCCAAAGGCCTCCTACAAACTGACACCAGGAACCTGGGCAGCTGACTTTACTTACCCCTGGAAACAGGCCATCCTTTGTGCCAAACTCCCTCAGCCGGGCACCCGGCTCCGGCCACCTACAATCCAGAACGGAACAGGATTTCTTCCAGATGCAAGCTGCCACAAGCTTGAAGACTTGCTTGCCTTGGAGGGCCAAAGGCCTCCTACAAAGTGACATCAGGTAGCTGGGCTGCTGACTTTACTTACCCCTGGAAACAGGCCATACGTTGTTCCCAACCCCTTCTGCCGGGCACCAGGCCTCAGCCACCTACAATTCCGAACGGAACAGGATTTCTTCCAGATGCAAGCTGCCACAAACTAAAAGACTAGCTTCCCATGGAGGGCCAAAGGCCTCCTACAAACTGACATCAGGCACCTGGGCAGCTGACTTTACTTACCCCTGGAAACAGGCCATCCTTTTTTTCCATCTCCCTCAGCCGGGCACCCGGCTCCGGCCACCTACAATCCCGAAAGGAACAGGATTTCTTCCAGATGCAAGCTGCCACAAGCAGGAAGCCTGACTTCCCATGGAGGGCCAAAGGCCTCCTACAAACTGACATCAGGCACCTGGGCAGCTGACTTTACTTACCCCTGGAAACAGCCCATCCTTTGTGCCAAACTCCCTCAGCCGGGCACCTCTCCTCGGCCACCTACAATCTCGAACGGAACAGGATTTCTTCCAGATGCAAGCTGCCACAAGCTGGAAGACTTGCTTGCCTTGGAAGGTCAAAGGCCTCCTACAAACTGACATCAGGCACCTGGGCAGCTGACTTTACTTACCCCTGGAAACAGGCCATCCTTTGTTCCCAACTCCTTCTGCCGGGCACCAGGCCTCAGCCACCTACAATCCCGAACGGAACAGGATTTCTTCCAGATGCAAGCTGCCACAAACTGGAAGACTTACTTTCCTTGGAAGGTCAAAGGCCTCCTACAAACTGACATCAGGCACCTGGGCAGCTGACTTTACTTACCCCTGGAAACAGGCCATCCTTTTTGCCCAACTCCCTCTGCCAGGCACATGGCCTCGGCCACCTACAATCTCGAACGGAACAGGATTTCTTCCAGATGCAAGCTGCCACAAGCTGGAAGACTTGCTTGCCTTGGAGGGCCAAAGGCCTCCTACAAACTGACACCAGGCACCTGGGCAGCTGACTTTACTTACCCCTGGAAACAGGCCATCCTTTGTTCACAACTCTTTCTGCCGGGCACCAGGCCTCAGCCACCTACAATCCCGAACGGAACAGGATTTCTTCCAGATGCAAGCTGCCACAAACTGGAAGACTTACTTCCCATGGAAGGCCAAAGGCCTCGTATAAAGTGACATCAGGCACCTGGGCAGCTGACATTACTTACCCCTGGAAACAGGCCATCCTTTGTGCCCAACTCCCTCTGCTGGGCACCTGGCCTCGGCCACCTACAATTCCGAACGGAACAGGATTTCTTCCAGATGCAAGCTGCCACAAAGTGGAAGACTAGCTTCCATTGGAGGGCCAAAGGCTTCCTACAAACTGACACCAGGCACCTGGGCAGCTGACTTTACTTACCCCTGGAAACAGGCCATCCTTTGTGCCCAACTCCTTCTGCCGGGCAGCAGGCCTCAGCCACCTACAATCCCGAACGGAACAGGATTTCTTCCAGATGCAAGCTGCCACAAACTGGAAGACTTACTTCCCTTGGAAGGTCAAAGGCCTCCTACAAACTGACATCAGGCACCTGGGCAGCTGACTTTACTTACCCCTGGAAAAAGGCCATCCTTTTTTTCCATCTCCCTCAGCCGGGCACCCGGCTCCGGCCACCTACAATCCCGAACGGAACAGGATTTCTTCCAGATGCAAGCTGCCACAAGCTGGAAGACTAGCTTCTCTTGGAGGGCCAAAGGCCTCCTACAAACTGACATCAGGCACCCGGGCAGCTGACTTTACTTACCCCTGGAAACAGGCCATCTATTTTTTCCATCTCCCTCAGCCGGGCACCCGGCTCCGGCCACCTACAATCCCGAACGGAACAGGATTTCTTCCAGATGCAAGCTGCCACAAGCAGGAAGCCTGGCTTCCCATGGAGGGCCAAAGGCCTCCTACAAACTGACATCTGGCACCTGGGCAGCTGACTTTACTTAGCCCTGGAAACAGGCCATCCTTTGTGCCCAACTCCCTCTGCTGGGCACCTGGTCTCTGCACCTACAATCCCGAACGGAACAGGATTTCTTCCAGATGCAAGCTGCCACAAGCTGGAAGACTAGCTTCCCTTGGAGGGCCAAAGGCCTCCACAAACTGACATCAGGCACCTGGGCAGCTGACTGTACTTACCCCTGGAAACAGGCCATCCTCTTTTTCCATCTCCCTAAGCCGGGCACCCGGCTCCGGCCACCTACAATCCCCGAACGGAACAGGATTTCTTCCAGATGCAAGCTGCCACAAACTGGAAGCCTGGCTTCCCCATGGAGGGCCAAAGGCCTCCTACAAACTGACATAAGGCACCTGGGCAGCTGACATTACTTACCCCTGGAAACAGGCCATCCTTTGTGCCCAACTCCCTCTGCTGGGCACCTGGCCTTGGCCACCTACAATTCCGAACGGAACAGGATTTCTTCCAGATGCAAGCTGCCACAAACTGGAAGACTAGCTTCCATTGGAGGGCCAAAGGCTTCCTACAAACTGACACCAGGCACCTGGGCAGCTGACTTTACTTACCCCTGGAAACAGGCCATTCTTTGTGCCCAACTCCTTCTGCCGGGCAGCAGGCCTCAGCCACCTACAATCCCGAACGGAACAGGATTTCTTCCAGATGCAAGCTGCCACAAACTGGAAGCCTTACTTCACTTGGAAGGTCAAAGGCCTCCTACAAACTGACATCAGGCACCTGGGCAGCTGACTTTACTTATCCCTGGAAAAAGGCCATCCTTTTTTTCCATCTCCCTCAGCCGGGCACCCGGCTCCGGCCACCTACAATCCTGAACGGAACAGGATTTCTTCCAGATGCAAGCTGCCACAAGCTGGAAGACTAGCTTCTCTTGGAGGGCCAAAGGCCTCCTACAAACTGAGATCAGGCACCCGGGCAGCTGACTTTACTTACCCCTGGAAAGAGTCCATCCATTTTTTCCATCTCCCTCAGCCGGGCACCCGGCTCCGGCCACCTAAAATCCCGAACGGAACAGGATTTCTTCCAGATGCAAGCTGCCACAAGCAGGAAGCCTGGCTTCCCATGGAGGGCCAAAGGCCTCCTACAAACTGACATCTGGCACCTGGGCAGCTGACTTTACCTTACCCCTGGAAACAGGCCATCCTTTGTGCCCAACTCCCTCTGCTGGGCACCTGGCCTCTGCCACCTACAATCCCCGAACGGAACAGGATTTCTTCCAGATGCAAGCTGCCACAAGCTGGAAGACTTGCTTCCCTTGGAGGGCCAAAGGCCTCCTACAAACTGACATCAGGCACCTGGGCAGCTGACTGTACTTACCCCTGGAAACAGGCCATCCTTTGTGCCCATCTCCCTCAGCCGGGCACCCGGCTCCGGCCACCTACAATCCCGAACGGAACAGGATTTCTTCCAGATGCAAGCTGCCACAAGCTGGAAGACTTGCTTGCCTTGGAAGGTCAAAGGCCTCCTACAAACTGACACCAGGCACCTGGGCAGCTGACTTTACTTACCCCTGGAAACAGGCCATCCTTTGTTCCCAACTCCTTCTGCCGGGCACCAGGCCTCAGCCACCTACAATCCCGAACGGAACAGGATTTCTTCCAGATGCAAGCTGCCACAAACTGGAAGACTTACTTTCCTTGGAAGGTCAAAGGCCTCCTACAAACTGACATCAGGCACCTGGGCAGCTGACTTTACTTACCCCTGGAAACAGGCCATCCTTTTTGCCCAACTCCCTCTGCCGGGCACCTGGCCTCGGGCCACCTACAATCTCGAACGGAACAGGATTTCTTCCAGATGCAAGCTGCCACAAGCTGGAAGACTAGCATCTCTTGGAGGGCCAAAGGCTTCCTACAAACTGACACCAGGCACCTGGGCAGCTGACTTTACTTACCCCTGGAAACAGGCCATCCTTTGTGCCCAACTCCTTCTGCCGGGCACCAGGCCTCCGCCACCTACAATCCCGAAAGGAACAGGATTTCATCCAGATGCAAGCTGCCACAAACTGGAAGACTTACTTCACTTGGAAGGTCAAAGGCCTCCTACAAACTGACATCAGGCAACTGGGCAGCTGAGTTTACTTACCCCTGGAAACAGGCTATCCTTTGTTCCCAACTCCTTTACCGGGCACCTGGCCTCAACGACCTACAATCCCGAACGGAACAGGATTTCTTCCAGATGCAAGCTGCCACACGCTGGAAGACTAACTTCCCTTGGAGGGCCAAAGGCCTCCTACAAACTGACACCAGGCACCTGGGCAGCTGACTTTACTTACCCCTGGAAACAGGCCATCCTTTTTTTCCATCTCCCTCAGCCGGGCACCCGGCTCCGGGCACCTACAATCCCGAAAGGAACAGGATTTCTTCCAGATGCAAGCTGCCACAAGCAGGAAGCCTGACTTCCCATGGAGGGCCAAAGGCCTCCTACAAACTGACATCAGGCACCTGGGCAGCTGACTTTACTTACCCCTGGAAACAGGCCATCCTTTGTGCCAAACTCCCTCAGCCGGGCACCTCTCCTCGGCCACCTACAATCTCGAACGGAACAGGATTTCTTCCAGATGCAAGCTGCCACAAGCTGGAAGACTTGCTTGCCTTGGAAGGTCAAAGGCCTCCTACAAACTGACACCAGGCACCTGGGCAGCTGACTTTACTTACCCCTGGAAACAGGCCATCCTTTGTTCCCAACTCCTTCTGCCGGGCACCAGGCCTCAGCCACCTACAATCCCGAACGGAACAGGATTTCTTCCAGATGCAAGCTGCCACAAACTGGAAGACTTACTTCCCATGGAAGGCCAAAGGCCTCGTATAAAGTGACATCAGGCACCTGGGCAGCTGACATTACTTACCCCTGGAAACAGGCCATCCTTTGTGCCCAACTCCCTCTGCTGGGCACCTGGCCTCGGCCACCTACAATTCCGAACGGAACAGGATTTCTTCCAGATGCCAGCTGCCACAAACTGGAAGACTAGCTTCCATTGGAGGGCCAAAGGCTTCCTACAAACTGACACCAGGCACCTGGGCAGCTGACTTTACTTACCCCTGGAAACAGGCCATCCTTTGTGCCCAACTCCTTCTGCCGGGCAGCAGGCCTCAGCCACCTACAATCCCGAACGGAACAGGATTTCTTCCAGATGCAAGCTGCCACAAACTGGAAGACTTACTTCCCTTGGAAGGTCAAAGGCCTCCTACAAACTGACATCAGGCACCTGGGCAGCTGACTTTACTTACCCCTGGAAAAAAGGCCATCCTTTTTTTCCATCTCCCTCAGCCGGGCACCCGGCTCCGGCCACCTACAATCCCGAACGGAACAGGATTTCTTCCAGATGCAAGCTGCCACAAGCTGGAAGACTAGCTTCTCTTGGAGGGCCAAAGGCCTCCTACAAACTGACATCAGGCACCTGGGCAGCTGACTTTACTTACCCCTGGAAACAGGCCATCCTTTGTGCCCAACTCCCTTTGCTGGGCACCTGGTCTCTGCACCTACAATCCCGAACGGAACAGGATTTCTTCCAGATGCAAGCTGCCACAAGCTGGAAGACTAGCTTCCCTTGGAGGGCCAAAGGCCTCCTACAAACTGACATCAGGCACCTGGGCAGCTGACTGTACTTACCCCTGGAAACAAGCCATCCTCTTTTTCCATCTCCCTAAGCCGGGCACCCGGCTCCGGCCACCTACAATCCCGAACGGAACAGGATTTCTTCCAGATGCAAGCTGCCACAAACTGGAAGCCTGGCTTCCCATGGAGGGCCAAAGGCCTCCTACAAACTGACATCAGGCACCTGGGCAGCTGACATTACTTACCCCTGGAAACAGGCCATCCTTTGTGCCCAACTCCCTCTGCTGGGCACCTGGCCTCGGCCACCTACAATTCCGATCGGAACAGGATTTTTTCCAGATGCAAGCTGCCACAAACTGGAAGAGTAGCTTCCCTTAGAGGGCCAAAGGCTTCCTACAAACTGACACCAGGCACCTGGGCAGCTGACTTTACTTACCCCTGGAAACAGGCCATCCTTTGTGCCCAACTCCTTCTGCCGGGCACCAGGCCTCCGCCACCTACAATCCCGAACGGAACAGGATTTCTTCCAGATGCAAGCTGCCACAAACTGGAAGACTTACTTCACTTGGAAGGTCAAAGGCCTCCTAAAACTGACATCAGGCACCTGGGCAGCTGAGTTTACTTTCCCCAGAAAACAGGCTATCCTTTGTTCCCAACTCCTTTACCGGGCACCTGGCCTCAACGACCTACAATCCCGAACGGAACAGGATTTCTTCCAGATGCAAGCTGCCACAAGCTGGAAGACTAACTTCCCTTGGAGGGCCAAAGGCCTCCTACAAACTGACACCAGGCACCTGGGCAGCTGACTTTACTTACCCCTGGAAACAGCCCATCCTTTGTGCCAAACTCCCTCAGCCGGGCACCCGGCTCCGGCCACCTACAATCCAGAACGGAACAGGATTTCTTCCAGATGCAAGCTGCCACAAGCTTGAAGACTTGCTTGCCTTGGAGGGCCAAAGGCCTCCTACAAACTGACATCAGGCAGCTGGGCTGCTGACTTTACTTACCCCTGGAAACAGGCCATACGTTGTTCCCAACCCCTTCTGCCGGGCACCAGGCCTCAGCCACCTACAATTCCGAACGGAACAGGATTTCTTCCAGATGCAAGCTGCCACAAACTAAAAGACTAGCTTCCCATGGAGGGCCAAAGGCCTCCTACAAACTGACATCAGGCACCTGGGCAGCTGACTTTACTTACCCCTGGAAACAGGCCATCCTTTTTTTCCATCTCCTTACGCCGGGCACCCGGCTCCGGCCACCTACAATTCCGAACGGAACAGGATTTCTTCCAGATGCAAGCTGCCACAAACTGGAAGACTTACTTCCCTGGGAAGGCCAAAGGCCTCGTATAAAGTGACATCAGGCACCTGGGCAGCTGACATTACTTACCCCTGGAAACAGGCCATCCTTAGTGCCAAACTCCCTCAGCTGGGCACCAGGCCTCAGCCACCTACAATCCCGAACGGAACAGGATTTCTTCCAGATGCAAGCTGCCACAAGCTGGAAGACTTGCTTGCCTTGGAGGGCCAAAGGCCTCCTACAAACTGACATCAAGCACCTGGGCAGCTGACTTTACTTACCCCTGGAAACAGGCCATCATTTCTGCCTATCTCCCTCTTCAGGTCACCTGGCCTCGGCCACCTACAATCCAGAACGGAACAGGATTTCTTCCAGATGCAAGCTGCCACAAACTGGAAGACGTACTTCCCTTGGAAGGTCAAAGGCCTCCTACAAACTGACATCAGGCACCTGGGCAGCTGACTTTACTTACCCCTGGAAACAGGCCATCCGTTGTTCCCAACTCCCTCTGCTGGGCACCTGGCCTCGGCCACCTACAATTCCGAACGGAACAGGATTTCTTCCAGATGCAAGCTGCCACAAACTGGAAGACTAGCTTCCATTGGAGGGCCAAAGGCTTCCTACAAACTGACACCAGGCACCTGGGCAGCTGACTTTACTTACCCCTGGAAACAGGCCATCCTTTGTGCCCAACTCCTTCTGCCGGGCAGCAGGCCTCAGCCACCTACAATCCCGAACGGAACAGGATTTCTTCCAGATGCAAGATGCCACAAACTGGAAGACTTCCTTCACGTGGAAGGTCAAAGGCCTCCTACCAACTGACATCAGGCACCTGGGCAGCTGACTTTACTTACCCCTGGAAACAGGCCATCCTTTTTTTCCATCTCCCTCAGCCGGGCACCTGGCTCCGGCTACCTACAATCCCGAACGGAACAGGATTTCTTCCAGATGCAAGCTGCCACAAGCAGGAAGCCTGACTTCCCATGGAGGGCCAAAGGCCTCCTACAAACTGACATCAGGCACCTGGGCAGCTGACTTTACTTACCCCTGGAAACAGGCCATCATTTGTGCCAAACTCCCTCAGCCGGGCACCAGGCCTCAGCCACCTACAATCCCGAACGGAACAGGATTTCTTCCAGATGCAAGCTGCCACAAGCTGGAAGACTAGCTTGCCTTGGAGGGCCAAAGGCCTCCTATAAACTGACATCAAGCACCTGGGCAGCTGACTTTACTTACCCCTGGAAACAGGCCATCCTTTGTGCCCATCTCCCTCTTCAGGTCACCTGGCCTCGGCCACCTACAATCCCGAACGGAACAGGATTTCTTCCAGATGCAAGCTGCCACAAACTGGAAGACTTACTTCCCTTGGAGGGCCAAAGGCCTCCTACAAACTGACACCAGGCACCTGGGCAGCTGACTTTACTTACCCCTGGAAACAGGCCATCCTTTGTTCACAACTCCTTCTGCCGGGCACCAGGCCTCAGCCACCTACAATCCCGAACGGAACAGGATTTCTTCCAGATGCAAGCTGCCACAAACTGGAAGACTTACTTCCCTGGGAAGGCCAAAGGCCTCGTATAAACTGACATCAGGCACCTGGGCAGCTGACTTTACTTACCCCTGGAAACAAGCCATCCGTTGTTCCCAACTCCTTCTGCCGGGCACCAGGCCTCAGCCACCTACAATTCCGAACGGACCAGGATTTCTTCCAGATGCAAGCTGCCACAAACTGGAAGACTTACTTCCCTTGGAAGGTCAAAGGCCTCCTACAAACTGACATCAGGCACCTGGGCAGCTGACTTTACTTACCCCTGGAAACAGGCCATCCTTTTTGCCCAACTCCCTCTGCCGGGCACCTGGCCTCGGCCACCTGCAATCTCGAACGGAACAGCATTTCTTCCAGATGCAAGCTGCCACAAGCTGGAAGACTTGCTTCCCTAGGAGGGCCAAAGGCCTCCTACAAACTGACACCAGGCACCTGGGCAGCTGACTTTACTTACCCCTGGAAACAGGCCATCCTTTGTTCACAACTCCTTCTGCCGGGCACCAGGCCT
This sequence comes from Chamaea fasciata, assembly GCF_029207755.1. NCBI lineage: Eukaryota > Metazoa > Chordata > Aves > Passeriformes > Sylviidae > Chamaea > Chamaea fasciata. The sequence goes on from NW_027094349.1 coordinate 59,618, forward strand.
CAGCCACCTACAATCCCGAACGGAACAGGATTTCTTCCAGATGCAAGCTGCCACAAACTGGAAGACTTACTTCCCTGGGAAGGCCAAAGGCCTCGTATAAACTGACATCAGGCACCTGGGCAGCTGACTTTACTTACCCCTGGAAACAGGCCATCCGTTGTTCCCAACTCCTTCTGCCGAGCACCAGGCCTCAGCCACCTACAATTCCGAACGGAACAGGATTTCTTCCAGATGCAAGCTGCCACAAACTGGAAGACTTACTTCCCTGGGAAGGCCAAAGGCGTCGTGTAAAGTGACATCAGGCACCTGGGCAGCTGACATTACTTACCCCTGGAAACAGGCCATCCTTTGTGCCCAACTCCCTCTGCTGGGCACCTGGCCTCGGCCACCTACAATTCCGAACGGAACAGGATTTCTTCCAGATGCAAGCTGCCACAAACTGGAAGACTAGCTTCCATTGGAGGGCCAAAGGCTTCCTACAAACTGACACCAGGCACCTGGGCAGCTGACTTTACTTACCCCTGGAAACAGGCCATCCTTTGTGCCCAACTCCTTCTGCCGGGCAGCAGGCCTCAGCCACCTACAATCCCGAACGGAACAGGATTTCTTCCAGATGCAAGCTGCCACAAACTGGAAGACTTACTTCACTTGGAAGGTCAAAGGCCTCCTACAAACTGACATCAGGCACCTGGGCGGCTGACTTTACTTACCCCTGGAAACAGGCCATCCTTTTTTTCCATCTCCCTCAGCCGGGCACCTGGCTCCGGCCACCTACAATCCCGAACGGAACAGGATTTCTTCCAGATGCAAGCTGCCACAAGCAGGAAGCCTGACTTCCCATGGAGGGCCAAAGGCCTCCTACAAACTGACATCAGGCACCTGGGCAGCTGACTTTACTTACCCCTGGAAACAGGCCATCATTTGTGCCAAACTCCCTCAGCCGGGCACCAGGCCTCAGCCACCTACAATCCCGAACGGAACAGGATTTCTTCCAGATGCAAGCTGCCACAAGCTGGAAGACTAGCTTGCCTTGGAGGGCCAAAGGCCTCCTATAAACTGACATCAAGCACCTGGGCAGCTGACTTTACTTACCCCTGGAAACAGGCCATCCTTTGTTCACAACTCCTTCTGCCGGGCACCAGGCCTCAGCCACCTACAATCCCGAACGGAACAGGATTTCTTCCAGATGCAAGCTGCCACAAACTGGAAGACGTACTTCCCTTGGAAGGTCAAAGGCCTCCTACAAACTGACATCAGGCACCTGGGCAGCTGACTTTACTTACCCCTGGAAACAGGCCATCCTTTGTTCCCAACTCCTTCTGCCGGGCACCAGGCCTCAGCCACCTACAATCCCGAACGGAACAGGATTTCTTCCAGATGCAAGCTGCCACAAACTGGAAGACTAGCTTCCCATGGAGGGCCAAAGTCCTCCTACAAACTGACATCAGGCACCTGGGCAGCTGACTTTACTTACCCCTGGAAACAGGCCATCCTTTTTTTCCATCTCCCTCAGCCGGGCACCCGGCTCTGTCCACCTACAATACAGAACGGAACAGGATTTCTTCCAGATGCAAGCTGCCACAAGCTTGAAGACTTGCTTGCCTTGGAGGGCCAAAGGCCTCCTACAAACTGACATTAGGCAGCTGGGCTGCTGACTTTACTTACCCCTGGAAACAGGCCATACGTTGTTCCCAACCCCTTCTGCCGGGCACCAGGCCTCAGCCACCTACAATTCCGAACGGAACAGGATTTCTTCCAGATGCAAGCTGCCACAAACTAAATGACTAGCTTCCCATGGAGGGCCAAAGGCCTCCTACAAACTGACATCAGGCACCTGGGCAGCTGACTTTACTTACCCCTGGAAACAGGCCATCCTTTTTTTCCATCTCCCTCAGCCGGGCACCCGGCTCCGGCCACCTACAATCCCGAAAGGAACAGGATTTCTTCCAGATGCAAGCTGCCACAAGCAGGAAGCCTGACTTCCCATGGAGGGCCAAAGGCCTCCTACAAACTGACATCAGGCACCTGGGCAGCTGACTTTACTTACTCCTCGAAACAGGCCATCCATTGTGCCAATCTCCCTCAGCCGGGCACCTCTCCTCGGCCACCTACAATCTCGAAAGGAACAGGATTTCTTCCAGATGCAAGCTGCCACAAGCTGGAAGACTTGCTTGCCTTGGAGGGCCAAAGGCCTCCTACAAACTGACATCAAGCGCCTGGGCAGCTGACATTACTTACCCCTGGAAACAGGCCATCCTTTGTGCCCAACTCCCTCTGCCGGGCACCTGGCCTCAACGACCTACAATCCTGAACGGAACAGGATTTCTTCCAGATGCAAGCTGCCACAAGCTGGAAGACTAACTTTCCTTGGAGGGCCAAAGGCCTCCTACAAACTGACACCAGGCACCTGGGCAGCTGACTTTACTTACCCCTGGAAACAGGCCATCCTTTGTTCACAACTCCTTCTGCCGGGCACCAGGCCTCAGCCACCTACAATCCCGAACGGAACAGGATTTCTTCCAGATGCAAGCTGCCACAAACTGGAAGACTTACTTCCCTGGGAAGGCCAAAGGCCTCGTATAAACTGACATCAGGCACCTGGGCAGCTGACTTTACTTACCCCTGGAAACAAGCCATCCGTTGTTCCCAACTCCTTCTGCCGGGCACCAGGCCTCAGCCACCTACAATTCCGAACGGAACAGGATTTCTTCCAGATGCAAGCTGCCACAAACTGGAAGACTTACTTTCCTTGGAAGGTCAAAGGCCTCCTACAAACTGACATCAGGCACCTGGGCAGCTGACTTTACTTACCCCTGGAAACAGGCCATCCTTTTTGCCCAACTCCCTCTGCCGGGCACCTGGCCTCGGCCACCTACAATCTCGAACGGAACAGGATTTCTTCCAGATGCAAGCTGCCACAAGCTGGAAGACTTGCTTGCCTTGGAGGGCCAAAGGCCTCCTACAAACTGACACCAGGCACCTAAACAGCTGACTTTACTTACCCCTGGAAACAGGCCATCCTTTGTTCACAACTCCTTCTGCCGGGCACCAGGCCTCAGCCACCTACAATTCCGAACGGAACAGGATTTCTTCCAGATGCAAGCTGCCACAAACTGGAAGACTTACTTCCCATGGAAGGCCAAAGGCCTCGTATAAACTGACATCAGGCACCTGGGCAGCTGACTTTACTTACCCCTGGAAACAGGCCATCCGTTGTTCCCAACTCCTTCTGCCGAGCACCAGGCCTCAGCCACCTACAATTCCGAACGGAACAGGATTTCTTCCAGATGCAAGCTGCCACAAACTGGAAGACTTACTTCCCTGGGAAGGCCAAAGGCCTCGTATAAAGTGACATCAGGCACCTGGGCAGCTGACATTACTTACCCCTGGAAACAGGCCATCCTTAGTGCCAAACTCCCTCAGCTGGGCACCAGGCCTCAGCCACCTACAATCCCGAACGGAACAGGATTTCTTCCAGATGCAAGCTGCCACAAGCTGGAAGACTTGCTTGCCTTGGAGGGCCAAAGGCCTCCTACAAACTGACATCAAGCACCTGGGCAGCTGACTTTACTTACCCCTGGAAACAGGCCATCATTTCTGCCTATCTCCCTCTTCAGGTCACCTGGCCTCGGCCACCTACAATCCAGAACGGAACAGGATTTCTTCCAGATGCAAGCTGCCACAAACTGGAAGACGTACTTCCCTTGGAAGGTCAAAGGCCTCCTACAAACTGACATCAGGCACCTGGGCAGCTGACTTTACTTACCCCTGGAAACAGGCCATCCGTTGTTCCCAACTCCTTCTGCCGGGCACCAGGCCTCAGCCACCTACAATCCCGAACGGAACAGGATTTCTTCCAGATGCAAGCTGCCACAAACTGGAAGACTAGCTTCCCATGGAGGGCCAAAGTCCTCCTACAAACTGACATCAGGCACCTGGGCAGCTGACTTTACTTACCCTTGGAAACAGGCCATCCTTTGTTCCCAACTCCTTCTGCCGGGCACCAGGCCTCAGCCACCTACAATCCCGAACGGAACAGGATTTCTTCCAGATGCAAGCTGCCACAAACTGGAAGACTAGCTTCCCATGGAGGGCCAAAGTCCTCCTACAAACTGACATCAGGCACCTGGGCAGCTGACTTTACTTACCCCTGGAAACAGGCCATCCTTTTTTTCCATCTCCCTCAGCCGGGCACCCGGCTCTGGCCACCTACAATCCCGAACGGAACAGGATTTCTTCCAGATGCAAGCTGCCACAAGCAGGAAGCCTGGCTTTCCATGGAGGGCCAAAGGCCTCCTACAAACTGACATCAGGCACCTGGGCAGCTGACTTTACTTACCCCTGGAAACAGGCCATCCTTTTTTTCCATCTCCCTCAGCCGGGCACCTAGCTCCGGCCACCTACAATCCTGAACGGAACAGGATTTCTTCCAGATGCAAGCTGCCACAAGCAGGAAGCCTGGTTTCCCATGGAGGGCCAAAGGCCTCCTACAAACTGACATCAGGCACCTGGGCAGCTGACTTTACTTACCCCTGGAAACAGGCCATCCTTTTTTTCCATCTCCCTCAGCCGGGCACCCGGCTCCGGCCACCTACAATCCCGAACGGAACAGGATTTCTTCCAGATGCAAGCTGCCACAAGCTGGAAGACTAGCTTCTCTTGGAGGGCCAAAGGCCTCCTACAAACTGACATCAGGCACCCGGGCAGCTGACTTTACTTACCCCTGGAAACAGGCCATCCATTTTTTCCATCTCCCTCAGCCGGGCACCCGGCTCCGGCCACCTACAATCCCGAACGGAACAGGATTTCTTCCAGATGCAAGCTGCCACAAGCAGGAAGCCTGGCTTCCCATGGAGGGCCAAAGGCCTCCTACAAACTGACATCTGGCACCTGGGCAGCTGACTTTACTTACCCCTGGAAACAGGCCATCCTTTGTGCCCAACTCCCTCTGCTGGGCACCTGGCCTCTGCCACCTACAATCCCGAACGGAACAGGATTTCTTCCAGATGCAAGCTGCCACAAGCTGGAAGACTTGCTTCCCTTGGAGGGCCAAAGGCCTCCTACAAACTGACATCAGGCACCTGGGCAGCTGACTGTACTTACCCCTGGAAACAAGCCATCCTTTTTTTCCATTTCCCTCAGCCGGGCACCCGGCTCCGGCCACCTACAATCCCGAACGGAACAGGATTTCTTCCAGATGCAATCTGCCACAAGCAGGAAGCCTGGCTTCCCATGGAGGGCCAAAGGCCTCCTACAAACTGACATCAGGCACCTGGGCAGCTGACATTACTTACCCCTGGAAACAGGCCATCCTTTGTGCCCAACTCCCTCTGCTGGGCACCTGGCCTCGGCCACCTACAATTCCGAACGGAACAGAATTTCTTCCAGATGCAAGCTGCCACAAACTGGAAGACTAGCTTCCCTTGGAGGGCCAAAGGCTTCCTACAAACTGACACCAGGCACCTGGGCAGCTGACTTTACTTACCCCTGGAAACAGGCCATCCTTTGTGCCCAACTCCTTCTGCCGGGCACCCGGCTCTGGCCACCTACAATCCCGAACGGAACAGGATTTCTTCCAGATGCAAGCTGCCACAAACTGGAAGACTTATTTCACTTGGAAGGTCAAAGGCCTCCTACAAACTGACATCAGGCACCTGGGCAGCTGAGTTTACTTACCCCAGAAAACAGGCTATCCTTTGTTCCCAACTCCTTCTGCCGGGCACCTGACCTCAACGACCTACAATCCCGAACGGAACAGGATTTCTTCCAGATGCAAGCTGCCACAAGCTGGAAGACTAACTTCCCTTGGAGGGCCAAAGGCCTCCTACAAACTGACACCAGGCACCTGGGCAGCTGACTTTACTTACCCCTGGAAACAGGCCATACTTTGTGCCAAACTCCCTCAGCCGGGCACCCGGCTCCGGCCACCTACAATCCAGAACGGAACAGGATTTCTTCCAGATGCAAGCTGCCACAAGCTTGAAGACTTGCTTGCCTTGGAGGGCCAAAGGCCTCCTACAAACTGACATCAGGCAGCTGGGCTGCTGACTTTACTTACCCCTGGAAACAGGCCATACGTTGTTCCCAACCCCTTCTGCCGGGCACCAGGCCTCAGCCACCTACAATTCCGAACGGAACAGGATTTCTTCCAGATGCAAGCTGCCACAAACTGGAAGACTTACTTCCCTGGGAAGGCCAAAGGCCTCGTATAAAGTGACATCAGGCACCTGGGCAGCTGACATTACTTACCCCTGGAAACAGGCCATCCTTTGTGCCCAACTCCCTCTGCTGGGCACCTGGCCTCGGCCACCTACAATTCCGAACGGAACAGGATTTCTTCCAGATGCAAGCTGCCACAAGCTGGAAGACTTGCTTGCCTTGGAGGGCCAAAGGCCTCCTACAAACTGACATCAAGCACCTGGGCAGCTGACTTTACTTACCCCTGGAAACAGGCCATCATTTCTGCCTATCTCCCTCTTCAGGTCACCTGGCCTCGGCCACCTACAATCCAGAACGGAACCGCATTTCTTCCAGATGCAAGCTGCCACAAACTGGAAGACGTACTTCCCTTGGAAGGTCAAAGGCCTCCTACAAACTGACATCAGGCACCTGGGCAGCTGACTTTACTTACCCCTGGAAACAGGCCATCCTTTGTTCCCAACTCCTTCTGCCGGGCACCAGGCCTCAGCCACCTACAATCCCGAACGGAACAGGATTTCTTCCAGATGCAAGCTGCCACAAACTGGAAGACTAGCTTCCCATGGAGGGCCAAAGTCCTCCTACAAACTGACATCAGGCACCTGGGCAGCTGACTTTACTTACCCCTGGAAACAGGCCATCCTTTGTTCCCAACTCCTTCTGCCGGGCACCAGGCCTCAGCCACCTACAATCCCGAACGGAACAGGATTTCTTCCAGATGCAAGCTGCCACAAACTGGAAGACTAGCTTCCCATGGAGGGCCAAAGTCCTCCTACAAACTGACATCAGGCACCTGGGCAGCTGACTTTACTTACCCCTGGAAACAGGCCATCCTTTTTTTCCATCTCCCTCAGCCGGGCACCCGGCTCTGGCCACCTACAATCCCGAACGGAACAGGATTTCTTCCAGATGCAAGCTGCCACAAGCAGGAAGCCTGGCTTTCCATGGAGGGCCAAAGGCCTCCTACAAACTGACATCAGGCACCTGGGCAGCTGACTTTACTTACCCCTGGAAACAGGCCATCCTTTTTTTCCATCTCCCTCAGCCGGGCACCTAGCTCCGGCCACCTACAATCCCGAACGGAACAGGATTTCTTCCAGATGCAAGCTGCCACAAGCAGGAAGCCTGGTTTCCCATGGAGGGCCAAAGGCCTCCTACAAACTGACATCAGGCACCTGGGCAGCTGACTTTACTTACCCCTGGAAACAGGCCATCCTTTTTTTCCATCTCCCTCAGCCGGGCACCCGGCTCCGGCCACCTACAATCCCGAACGGAACAGGATTTCTTCCAGATGCAAGCTGCCACAAGCTGGAAGACTAGCTTCTCTTGGAGGGCCAAAGGCCTCCTACAAACTGACATCAGGCACCCGGGCAGCTGACTTTACTTACCCCTGGAAACAGGCCATCCATTTTTTCCATCTCCCTCAGCCGGGCACCCGGCTCCGGCCACCTACAATCCCGAACGGAACAGGATTTCTTCCAGATGCAAGCTGCCACAAGCAGGAAGCCTGGCTTCCCATGGAGGGCCAAAGGCCTCCTACAAACTGACATCTGGCACCTGGGCAGCTGACTTTACTTACCCCTGGAAACAGGCCATCCTTTGTGCCCAACTCCCTCTGCTGGGCACCTGGCCTCTGCCACCTACAATCCCGAACGGAACAGGATTTCTTCCAGATGCAAGCTGCCACAAGCTGGAAGACTTGCTTCCCTTGGAGGGCCAAAGGCCTCCTACAAACTGACATCAGGCACCTGGGCAGCTGACTGTACTTACCCCTGGAAACAAGCCATCCTTTTTTTCCATTTCCCTCAGCCGGGCACCCGGCTCCGGCCACCTACAATCCCGAACGGAACAGGATTTCTTCCAGATGCAATCTGCCACAAGCAGGAAGCCTGGCTTCCCATGGAGGGCCAAAGGCCTCCTACAAACTGACATCAGGCACCTGGGCAGCTGACATTACTTACCCCTGGAAACAGGCCATCCTTTGTGCCCAACTCCCTCTGCTGGGCACCTGGCCTCGGCCACCTACAATTCCGAACGGAGCAGAATTTCTTCCAGATGCAAGCTGCCACAAACTGGAAGACTAGCTTCCCTTGGAGGGCCAAAGGCTTCCTACAAACTGACACCAGGCACCTGGGCAGCTGACTTTACTTACCCCTGGAAACAGGCCATCCTTTGTGCCCAACTCCTTCTGCCGGGCACCCGGCTCTGGCCACCTACAATCCCGAACGGAACAGGATTTCTTCCAGATGCAAGCTGCCACAAACTGGAAGACTTATTTCACTTGGAAGGTCAAAGGCCTCCTACAAACTGACATCAGGCACCTGGGCAGCTGAGTTTACTTACCCCAGAAAACAGGCTATCCTTTGTTCCCAACTCCTTCTGCCGGGCACCTGACCTCAACGACCTACAATCCCGAACGGAACAGGATTTCTTCCAGATGCAAGCTGCCACAAGCTGGAAGACTAACTTCCCTTGGAGGGCCAAAGGCCTCCTACAAACTGACATCAGGCAGCTGGGCAGCTGACTTTACTTACCCCTGGAAACAGGCCATATGTTGTTCCCAACCCCTTCTGCCGGGCACCAGGCCTCAGCCACCTACAATTCCGAACGGAACAGGATTTCTTCCAGATGCAAGCTGCCACAAACTAAAAGACTAGCTTCCCATGGAGGGCCAAAGGCCTCCTACAAACTGACATCAGGCACCTGGGCAGCTGACTTTACTTACCCCTGGAAACAGGCCATCCTTTTTGCCCAACTCCCTCTGCCGGGCACCTGGCCTCCGCCACCTACAATCTCGAACGGAACAGGATTTCTTCCAGATGCAAGCTGCCACAAGCTGGAAGACTTGCTTGCCTTGGAGGGCCAAAGGCCTCCTACAAACTGACACCAGGCACCTGGGCAGCTGACTTTACTTACCCCTGGAAACAGGCCATCCTTTGTGCCCAACTCCTTCTGCCGGGCACCAGGCCTCAGCCACCTACAATCCCGAACGGAACAGGATTTCTTCCAGATGCAAGCTGCCACAAACTGGAAGACTTACTTCACGTGGAAGGTCAAAGGCCTCCTACAAACTGACATCAGGCACCTGGGCAGCTGACTTTACTTACCCCTGGAAACAGGCCATCCTTTTTTTCCATCTCCCTCAGCCGGGCACCTGGCTCCGGCCACCTACAATCCCGAACGGAACAGGATTTCTTCCAGATGCAAGCTGCCACAAGCAGGAAGCCTGACTTCCCATGGAGGGCCAAAGGCCTCCTACAAACTGACATCAGGCACCTGGGCAGCTGACTTTACTTACTCCTGGAAACAGGCCATCCTTTGTGCCAAACTCCCTCAGCCGGGCACCAGGCCTCTGCCACCTACAATCCCGAACGGAACAGGATTTCTTCCAGATGCAAGCTGCCACAAGATCAAGCATCTGGGCAGCTGACTTTACTTACCCCTGGAAACAGGCCATCCTTTGTGCCCATCTCCCTCTTCAGATCACCTGGCTCCGGCCACCTACAATCCCGAACGGAACAGGATTACTTCCAGATGCAAGCTGCCACAAACTGGAAGACTTACTTCCCTTGGCGGGCCAAAGGCCTCCTACAAACTGACACCAGGCACCTGGGCAGCTGACTTTACTTACCCCTGGAAACAGGCCATCCTTTGTTCACAACTCCTTCTGCCGGGCACCAGGCCTCAGCCACCTACAATCCCGAACGGAACAGGATTTCTTCCAGATGCAAGCTGCCACAAACTGGAAGATGTACTTCCCTTAGAAGGTCAAAGGCCTCCTACAAACTGACATCAGGCACCTGGGCAGCTGACTTTACTTACCCCTGGAAACAGGCCATCCTTTTTTTCCATCTCCCTCAGCCGGGCACCCGGCTTCGGCCACCTACAATCCCGAACGGAACAGGATTTCTTCCAGATGCAAGCTGCCACAAACAGGAAGACTTACTTCCCTTGGAGGGCCAAAGGCCTCCTACAAACTGACACCAGGAACTTGGGCAGCTGACTTTACTTACCCCTGGAAACAGGCCATCCTTTGTTCACAACTCCTTCTGCCGGGCACCAGGCCTCAGCCACCTACAATCCCGAATGGAACAGGATTTCTTCCAGATGCAAGCTGCCACAAACTGGAAGACTTACTTCCCTTGGAAGGTCAAAGGCCTCCTACAAACTGACATCAGGCACCTGGGCAGCTGACTTTACTTACCCCTGGAAACAGGCCATCCTTTTTTTCCATCTCCCTCAGCCGGGCACCCGGCTCCGGCCACCTACAATCCCGAACGGAACAGGATTTCTTCCAGATGCAAGCTGCCACAAGCAGGAAGCTCTGCTTCCCATGGAGAGCCAAAGGCCTCCTACAAACTGACATCAGGCACCTGGGCAGCTGACTTTACTTACCCCTGGAAACAGGCCATCCTTTGTGCCCAACTCCCTCTGCCGGGCACCTGGCCTCAACCACCTACAATCCCGAACAAAACAGGATTTCTTCCAGATTCAAGCTGCCACAAGCTGGAAGACTTGCTTCCCTTGGAGGGCCAAAGGCCTCCTACAAACTGACACCAGGCACCTGGGCAGCTGACTTTACTTACCCCTGGAAACAGGCCATCCTTTGTTCCCAACTCCTTCTGCCTGGCACCAGGCCTCAGCCACCTACAATTCCGAACGGAACAGGATTTCTTCCAGATGCAAGCTGCCACAAACTGGAAGACTTACTTCCCTGGGAAGGCCAAAGGCCTCGTATAAACTGACATCAGGCACCTGGGCAGCTGACTTTACTTACCCCTGGAAACAGGCCATCCTTTGTGCCCAACTCCCTCTGCGGGGCACCTGGCCTCGGTCACCTACAATTCCGAATGGAACAGGATTTCTTCCAGATGCAAGCTGCCACAAACTGGAAGACTAGCTTCCCTTGGAGGGCCAAAGGCCTCCTACAAACTGACACCAGGCACCTGGGCAGCTGACTTTACTTACCCCTGGAAACAGGCCATCCTTTTTTTCCATCTCCCTCAGCCGGGCATCCGGCTCCGGCCACCTACAATCCCGAACGGAACAGGATTTCTTCCAGATGCAAGCTGCCACAAGCTGGAAGACTTGCTTGCCTTGGAGGGCCAAAGGCCTCCTACAAACTGACACCAGGCACCTGGGCAGCTGACTTTACTTACCCCTGGAAACAGGCCATCCTTTGTTCACAACTCCTTCTGCCGGGCACCAGGCCTCAGCCACCTACAATTCCGAACGGAACAGGATTTCTTCCAGATGCAAGCTGCCACAAACTGGAAGACTTACTTCCCTGGTAAGGCCAAAGGCCTCGTATAAACTGACATCAGGCACCTGGGCAGCTGACTTTACTTACCCCTGGAAACAAGCCATCCGTTGTTCCCAACTCCTTCTGCCGGGCACCAGGCCTCAGCCACCTACAATTCCGAACGGAACAGGATTTCTTCCAGATGCAAGCTGCCACAAACTGGAAGACTTACTTCCCTGGGAAGGCCAAAGGCCTCGTATAAAGTGACATCAGGCACCTGGGCAGCTGACATTACTTACCCCTGGAAACTGGCCATCCTTTGTGCCCAACTCCCTCTGCTGGGCACCTGGCCTCGGCCACCTACAATTCCGAACGGAACAGGATTTCTTCCAGATGCAAGCTGCCACAAACTGGAAGACTAGCTTCCATTGGAGGGCCAAAGGCTTCCTACAAACTGACACCAGGCACCTGGGCAGCTGACTTTACTTACCCCTGGAAACAGGCCATCCTTTGTGCCCAACTCCTTCTGCCGGGCAGCAGGCCTCAGCCACCTACAATCCCGAACGGAACAGGATTTCTTCCAGATGCAAGCTGCCACAAACTGGAAGACTTACTTCACGTGGAAGGTCAAAGGCCTCCTACAAACTGACATCAGGCACCTGGGCAGCTGACTTTACTTACCCCTGGAAACAGGCCATCCTTTTTGCCCAACTCCCTCTGCCGGGCACCTGGCCTCCGCCACCTACAATCTCGAACGGAACAGGATTTCTTCCAGATGCAAGCTGCCACAAGCTGGAAGACTTGCTTGCCTTGGAGGGCCAAAGGCCTCCTACAACTGACACCAGGCACCTGGGCAGCTGACTTTACTTACCCCTGGAAACAGGCCATCCTTTGTTCACAACTCCTTCTGCCGGGCACCAGGCCTCTGCCACCTACAATCCCGAACGGAACAGGATTTCTTCCAGATGCAAGCTGCCACAAGCTGGAAGACTAGCTTGCCTTGGAGGGCCAAAGGCCTCCTATAAACTGACATCAAGCACCTGGGCAGCTGACTTTACTTACCCCTGGAAACAGGCCATCCTTTGTGCCCATCTCCCTCTTCAGGTCACCTGGCCTCGGCCACCTACAATCCCGAACGGAACAGGATTTCTTCCAGATGCAAGCTGCCACAAACTGGAAGACTTACTTCCCTTGGCGGGCCAAAGGCCTCCTACAAACTGACACCAGGCACCTGGGCAGCTGACTTTACTTACCCCTGGAAACAGGCCATCCTTTGTTCACAACTCCTTCTGCCGGGCACCAGGCCTCAGCCACCTACAATCCCGAACGGAACAGGATTTCTTCCAGATGCAAGCTGCCACAAACTGGAAGATGTACTTCCCTTAGAAGGTCAAAGGCCTCCTACAAACTGACATCAGGCACCTGGGCAGCTGACTTTACTTACCCCTGGAAACAGGCCATCCTTTTTTTCCATCTCCCTCAGCCGGGCACCCGGCTCTGGCCACCCACAATTCCGAACGGAACAGGATTTCTTCCAGATGCAAGCTGCCACAAGCAGGAAGCCTGGCTTCCCATGGAGGGCCAAAGGCCTCCTACAAACTGACATCAGGCACCTGGGCAGCTGACTTTACTTACCCCTGGAAACAGGCCATCCTTTTTTTCCATCTCCCTCAGCCGGGCACCCGGCTTCGGCCACCTACAATCCCGAACGGAACAGGATTTCTTCCAGATGCAAGCTGCCACAAGAAGGAAGACTTACTTCCCTTGGAGGGCCAAAGGCCTCCTACAAACTGACACCAGGAACTTGGGCAGCTGACTTTACTTACCCCTGGAAACAGGCCATCCTTTGTGCCAAACTCCTTCTGCCGGGCACCAGGCCTCAGCCACCTACAATCCCGAATGGAACAGGATTTCTTCCAGATGCAAGCTGCCACAAACTGGAAGACTTACTTCCCTTGGAAGGTCAAAGGCCTCCTACAAACTGACATCAGGCACCTGGGCAGCTGACTTTACTTACCCCTGGAAACAGGCCATCCTTTGTTACCAAGTCCCTCAGCCGGGCACCCAGCTCCGGCCACCTACAATCCCGATCGGAACAGGATTTCTTCCAGATGCAAGCTGCCACAAGCAGGAAGCTCTGCTTCCCATGGAGAGCCAAAGGCCTCCTACAAACTGACATCAGGCACCTGGGCAGCTGACTTTACTTACCCCTGGAAACAGGCCATCCTTTGTGCCCAACTCCCTCTGCGGGGCACTTGGCCTCGGTCACCTACAATTCCGAATGGAACAGGATTTCTTCCAGATGCAAGCTGCCACAAACTGGAAGACTAGCTTCCCTTGGAGGGCCAAAGGCCTCCTACAAACTGACACGAGGCACCTGGGCAGCTGACTTTACTTACCCCTGGAAACAGGCCATCCTTTTTTTCCATCTCCCTCAGCCGGGCACCCGGCTCCGGCCACCTACAATCCCGAACGGAACAGGATTTCTTCCAGATGCAAGCTGCCACAAGCTGGAAGACTTGCTTGCCTTGGAGGGCCAAAGGCCTCCTACAAACTGACACCAGGCACCTGGGCAGCTGACTTTACTTACCCCTGGAAACAGGCCATCCTTTGTTCACAACTCCTTCTGCCGGGCACCAGGCCTCAGCCACCTACAATTCCGAACGGAACAGGATTTCTTCCAGATGCAAGCTGCCACAAACTGGAAGACTTACTTCCCTGGGAAGGCCAAAGGCCTCGTATAAACTGACATCAGGCACCTGGGCAGCTGACTTTACTTACCCCTGGAAACAAGCCATCCGTTGTTCCCAACTCCTTCTGCCGGGCACCAGGCCTCAGCCACCTACAATTCCGAACGGAACAGGATTTCTTCCAGATGCAAGCTGCCACAAACTGGAAGACTTACTTCCCTGGGAAGGCCAAAGGCCTCGTATAAAGTGACATCAGGCACCTGGGCAGCTGACATTACTTACCCCTGGAAACAGGCCATCCTTTGTGCCCAACTCCATCTGCTGGGCACCTGGCCTCGGCCACCTACAATTCCGAACGGAACAGGATTTCTTCCAGATGCAAGCTGCCACAAACTGGAAGACTAGCTTCCATTGGAGGGCCAAAGGCTTCCTACAAACTGACACCAGGCACCTGGGCAGCTGACTTTACTTACCCCTGGAAACAGGCCATCCTTTGTGCCCAACTCCTTCTGCCGGGCAGCAGGCCTCAGCCACCTACAATCCCGAACGGAACAGGATTTCTTCCAGATGCAAGCTGCCACAAACTGGAAGACTTACTTCACGTGGAAGGTCAAAGGCCTCCTACAAACTGACATCAGGCACCTGGGCAGCTGACTTTACTTACCCATGGAAACAGGCCATCCTTTTTTTCCATCTCCCTCAGCCGGGCACCTGGCTCCGGCCACCTACAATCCCGAACGGAACAGGATTTCTTCCAGATGCAAGCTGCCACAAGCAGGAAGCCTGACTTCCCATGGAGGGCCAAAGGCCTCCTACAAACTTACATCAGGCACCTGGGCAGCTGACTTTACTTACCCCTGGAAACAGGCCATCCTTTGTGCCAAACTCCCTCAGCCGGGCACCAGGCCTCAGCCACCTACAATCCCGAACGGAACAGGATTTCTTCCAGATGCAAGCTGCCACAAGCTGGAAGACTAGCTTGCCTTGGAGGGCCAAAGGCCTCCTATAAGCTGACATCAAGCACCTGGGCAGCTGACTTTACTTACCCCTGGAAACAGGCCATCCTTTGTGCCCATCTCCCTCTTCAGGTCACCTGGCCTCGGCCACCTACAATCCCGAACGGAACAGGATTTCTTCCAGATGCAAGCTGCCACAAACTGGAAGACTTACTTCCCTTGGCGGGCCAAAGGCCTCCTACAAACTGACACCAGGAACCTGGGCAGCTGACTTTACTTACCCCTGGAAACAGGCCATCCTTTGTTCACAACTCCTTCTGCCGGGCACCAGGCCTCAGCCACCTACAATCCCGAACGGAACAGGATTTCTTCCAGATGCAAGCTGCCACAAACTGGAAGATGTACTTCCCTTAGAAGGTCAAAGGCCTCCTACAAACTGACATCAGGCACCTGGGCAGCTGACTTTACTTACCCCTGGAAACAGGCCATCCTTTTTTTCCATCTCCCTCAGCCGGGCACCCGGCTCTGGCCACCCACAATTCCGAACGGAACAGGATTTCTTCCAGATGCAAGCTGCCACAAGCAGGAAGCCTGGCTTCCCATGGAGGGCCAAAGGCCTCCTACAAACTGACATCAGGCACCTGGGCAGCTGACTTTACTTACCCATGGAAACAGGCCATCCTTTTTTTCCATCTCCCTCAGCCGGGCACCTGGCTCCGGCCACCTACAATCCCGAACGGAACAGGATTTCTTCCAGATGCAAGCTGCCACAAGCAGGAAGCCTGACTTCCCATGGAGGGCCAAAGGCCTCCTACAAACTTACATCAGGCACCTGGGCAGCTGACTTTACTTACCCCTGGAAACAGGCCATCCTTTGTGCCAAACTCCCTCAGCCGGGCACCAGGCCTCAGCCACCTACAATCCCGAACGGAACAGGATTTCTTCCAGATGCAAGCTGCCACAAGCTGGAAGACTAGCTTGCCTTGGAGGGCCAAAGGCCTCCTATAAGCTGACATCAAGCACCTGGGCAGCTGACTTTACTTACCCCTGGAAACAGGCCATCCTTTGTGCCCATCTCCCTCTTCAGGTCACCTGGCCTCGGCCACCTACAATCCCGAACGGAACAGGATTTCTTCCAGATGCAAGCTGCCACAAACTGGAAGACTTACTTCCCTTGGCGGGCCAAAGGCCTCCTACAAACTGACACCAGGAACCTGGGCAGCTGACTTTACTTACCCCTGGAAACAGGCCATCCTTTGTTCACAACTCCTTCTGCCGGGCACCAGGCCTCAGCCACCTACAATCCCGAACGGAACAGGATTTCTTCCAGATGCAAGCTGCCACAAACTGGAAGATGTACTTCCCTTAGAAGGTCAAAGGCCTCCTACAAACTGACATCAGGCACCTGGGCAGCTGACTTTACTTACCCCTGGAAACAGGCCATCCTTTTTTTCCATCTCCCTCAGCCGGGCACCCGGCTCTGGCCACCCACAATTCCGAACGGAACAGGATTTCTTCCAGATGCAAGCTGCCACAAGCAGGAAGCCTGGCTTCCCATGGAGGGCCAAAGGCCTCCTACAAACTGACATCAGGCACCTGGGCAGCTGACTTTACTTACCCCTGGAAACAGGCCATCCTTTTTTTCCATCTCCCTCAGCCGGGCACCCGGCTTCGGCCACCTACAATCCCGAACGGAACAGGATTTCTTCCAGATGCAAGCTGCCACAAGCAGGAAGACTTACTTCCCTAGGAGGGCCAAAGGCCTCCTACAAACTGACACCAGGAACTTGGGCAGCTGACTTTACTTACCCCTGGAAACAGGCCATCCTTTGTGCCAAACTCCTTCTGCCGGGCACCAGGCCTCAGCCACCTACAATTCCGAATGGAACAGGATTTCTTCCAGATGCAAGCTGCCACAAACTGGAAGACTTACTTCCCTTGGAAGGTCAAAGGCCTCCTACAAACTGACATCAGGCACCTGGGCAGCTGACTTTACTTACCCCTGGAAACAGGCCATCCTTTGTTACCAAGTCCCTCACCCGGGCACCCAGGTCCGGCAACCTACAATCCCGATCGGAACAGGATTTCTTCCAGATGCAAGCTGCCACAAGCAGGAAGCTCTGCTTCCCATGGAGAGCCAAAGGCCTCCTACAAACTGACATCAGGCACCTGGGCAGCTGACTTTACTTACCCTTGGAAACAGGCCATCCTTTGTGCCCAACTCCCTCTGCCGGGCACCTGGCCTCAACCACCTACAATCCCGAACAAAACAGGATTTCTTCCAGATTCAAGCTGCCACAAGCTGGAAGACTTGCTTCCCTTGGAGGGCCAAAGGCCTCCTACAAACTGACACCAGGCACCTGGGCAGCTGACTTTACTTACCCCTGGAAACAGGCCATCCTTTGTTCCCAACTCCTTCTGCCTGGCACCAGGCCTCAGCCACCTACAATTCCGAACGGAACAGGATTTCTTCCAGATGCAAGCTGCCACAAACTGGAAGACTTACTTCCCTGGGAAGGCCAAAGGCCTCGTATAAACTGACATCAGGCACCTGGGCAGCTGACTTTACTTACCCCTGGAAACAGGCCATCCTTTGTGCCCAACTCCCTCTGCGGGGCACCAGGCCTCGGCCACCTACAATTCCGAATGGAACAGGATTTCTTCCAGATGCAAGCTGCCACAAACTGGAAGACTAGCTTCCCTTGGAGGGCCAAAGGCCTCCTACAAACTGACACCAGGCACCTGGGCAGCTGACTTTACTTACCCCTGGAAACAGGCCATCCTTTTTTTCCATCTCCCTCAGCCGGGCACCCGGCTCCGGCCACCTACAATCCCGAACGGAACAGGATTTCTTCCAGATGCAAGCTGCCACAAGCTGGAAGACTTGCTTCCCTTGGAGGGCCAAAGGCCTCCTACAAACTGACATCAGGCACCTGGGCAGCTGACTTTACTTACCCCTGGAAACAGGCCATCCTTAGTGCCAAACTCCCTCAGCTGGGCACCAGGCCTCAGCCACCTACAATCCCGAACGGAACAGGATTTCTTCCAGATGCAAGCTGCCACAAGCTGGAAGACTTGCTTGCCTTGGAGGGCCAAAGGCCTCCTACAAACTGACATCAAGCACCTGGGCAGCTGACTTTACTTACCCCTGGAAACAGGCCATCCTTTCTGCCCATCTCCCTCTTCAGGTCACTTGGCCTCGGCCACCTACAATCCAGAACGGAACAGGATTTCTTCCAGATGCAAGCTGCCACAAACTGGAAGACGTACTTCCCTTGGAAGGTCAAAGGCCTCCTACAAACTGACATCAGGCACCTGGGCAGCTGACTTTACTTACCCCTGGAAACAGGCCATCCTTTGTTCCCAACTCCTTCTGCCGGGCACCAGGCCTCAGCCACCTACAATCCCGAACGGAACAGGATTTCTTCCAGATGCAAGCTGCCACGAACTGGAAGACTAGCTTCCCATGAAGGGCCAAAGTCCTACTACAAACTGACATCAGGCACCTGGGCAGCTGACTTTACTTACCCCTGGAAACAGGCCATCCTTTTTTTCCATCTCCCTCAGCCGGGCACCCGGCTCTGGCCACCTACAATCCCGAACGGAACAGGATTTCTTCCAGATGCAAGCTGCCACAAGCAGGAAGCCTGGCTTTCCATGGAGGGCCAAAGGCCTCCTACAAACTGACATCAGGCACCTGGGCAGCTGACTTTACTTACCCCTGGAAACAGGCCATCCTTTTTTTCCATCTCCCTCAGCCGGGCACCCGGCTCCGGCCACCTACAATCCTGAACGGAACAGGATTTCTTCCAGATGCAAGCTGCCACAAGCAGGATGCCTGGTTTCCCATGGAGGGCCAAAGGCCTCCTACAAACTGACATCAGGCACCTGGGCAGCTGACTTTACTTACCCCTGGAAACAGGCCATCCTTTTTTTCCATCTCCCTCAGCCGGGCACCCGGCTCTGGCCACCCACAATTCCGAACGGAACAGGATTTCTTCCAGATGCAAGCTGCCACAAGCAGGAAGCCTGGCTTCCCATGGAGGGCCAAAGGCCTCCTACAAACTGACACCAGGAACCTGGGCAGCTGACTTTACTTACCCCTGGAAACAGGCCATCCTTTGTTCACAACTCCTTCTGCCGGGCACCAGGCCTCAGCCACCTACAATCCCGAACGGAACAGGATTTCTTCCAGATGCAAGCTGCCACAAACTGGAAGATGTACTTCCCTTAGAAGGTCAAAGGCCTCCTACAAACTGACATCAGGCACCTGGGCAGCTGACTTTACTTACCCCTGGAAACAGGCCATCCTTTTTTTCCATCTCCCTCAGCCGGGCACCCGGCTTCGGCCACCTACAATCCCGAACGGAACAGGATTTCTTCCAGATGCAAGCTGCCACAAGCAGGAAGACTTACTTCCCTAGGAGGGCCAAAGGCCTCCTACAAACTGACACCAGGAACTTGGGCAGCTGACTTTACTTACCCCTGGAAACAGGCCATCCTTTGTGCCAAACTCCTTCTGCCGGGCACCAGGCCTCAGCCACCTACAATTCCGAATGGAACAGGATTTCTTCCAGATGCAAGCTGCCACAAACTGGAAGACTTACTTCCCTTGGAAGGTCAAAGGCCTCCTACAAACTGACATCAGGCACCTGGGCAGCTGACTTTACTTACCCCTGGAAACAGGCCATCCTTTGTTACCAAGTCCCTCACCCGGGCACCCAGGTCCGGCCACCTACAATCCCGATCGGAACAGGATTTCTTCCAGATGCAAGCTGCCACAAGCAGGAAGCTCTGCGTCCCATGGAGAGCCAAAGGCCTCCTACAAACTGACATCAGGCACCTGGGCAGCTGACTTTACTTACCCCTGGAAACAGGCCATCCTTTGTGCCCAACTCCCTCTGCCGGGCACCTGGCCTCAACCACCTACAATCCCGAACAAAACAGGATTTCTTCCAGATTCAAGCTGCCACAAGCTGGAAGACTTGCTTCCCTTGGAGGGCCAAAGGCCTCCTACAAACTGACACCAGGCACCTGGGCAGCTGACTTTACTTACCCCTGGAAACAGGCCATCCTTTGTTCCCAACTCCTTCTGCCTGGCACCAGGCCTCAGCCACCTACAATTCCGAACGGAACAGGATTTCTTCCAGATGCAAGCTGCCACAAACTGGAAGACTTACTTCCCTGGGAAGGCCAAAGGCCTCGTATAAACTGACATCAGGCACCTGGGCAGCTGACTTTACCTACCCCTGGAAACAGGCCATCCTTTGTGCCCAACTCCCTCTGCGGGGCACCAGGCCTCGGCCACCTACAATTCCGAATGGAACAGGATTTCTTCCAGATGCAAGCTGCCACAAACTGGAAGACTAGCTTCCCTTGGAGGGCCAAAGGCCTCCTACAAACTGACACCAGGCACCTGGGCAGCTGACTTTACTTACCCCTGGAAACAGGCCATCCTTTTTTTCCATCTCCCTCAGCCGGGCACCCGGCTCCGGCCACCTACAATCCCGAACGGAACAGGATTTCTTCCAGATGCAAGCTGCCACAAGCTGGAAGACTTGCTTCCCTTGGAGGGCCAAAGGCCTCCTACAAACTGACATCAGGCACCTGGGCAGCTGACTTTACTTACCCCTGGAAACAGGCCATCCTTAGTGCCAAACTCCCTCAGCTGGGCACCAGGCCTCAGCCACCTACAATCCCGAACGGAACAGGATTTCTTCCAGATGCAAGCTGCCACAAGCTGGAAGACTTGCTTGCCTTGGAGGGCCAAAGGCCTCCTACAAACTGACATCAAGCACCTGGGCAGCTGACTTTACTTACCCCTGGAAACAGGCCATCCTTTCTGCCCATCTCCCTCTTCAGGTCACTTGGCCTCGGCCACCTACAATCCAGAACGGAACAGGATTTCTTCCAGATGCAAGCTGCCACAAACTGGAAGACGTACTTCCCTTGGAAGGTCAAAGGCCTCCTACAAACTGACATCAGGCACCTGGGCAGCTGACTTTACTTACCCCTGGAAACAGGCCATCCTTTGTTCCCAACTCCTTCT
Organism: Chamaea fasciata; assembly: GCF_029207755.1. Lineage (NCBI taxonomy): Eukaryota > Metazoa > Chordata > Aves > Passeriformes > Sylviidae > Chamaea > Chamaea fasciata. Next base: position 80,753 of record NW_027094349.1, read on the forward strand.
GCCGGGCACCAGGCCTCAGCCACCTACAATCCCGAACGGAACAGGATTTCTTCCAGATGCAAGCTGCCACGAACTGGAAGACTAGCTTCCCATGGAGGGCCAAAGTCCTCCTACAAACTGACATCAGGCACCTGGGCAGCTGACTTTACTTACCCCTGGAAACAGGCCATCCTTTTTTTCCATCTCCCTCAGCCGGGCACCCGGCTCTGGCCACCTACAATCCCGAACGGAACAGGATTTCTTCCAGATGCAAGCTGCCACAAGCAGGAAGCCTGGCTTTCCATGGAGGGCCAAAGGCCTCCTACAAACTGACATCAGGCACCTGGGCAGCTGACTTTACTTACCCCTGGAAACAGGCCATCCTTTTTTTCCATCTCCCTCAGCCGGGCACCTAGCTCCGGCCACCTACAATCCTGAACGGAACAGGATTTCTTCCAGATGCAAGCTGCCACAAGCAGGATGCCTGGTTTCCCATGGAGGGCCAAAGGCCTCCTACAAACTGACATCAGGCACCTGGGCAGCTGACTTTACTTACCCCTGGAAACAGGCCATCCTTTTTTTCCATCTCCCTCAGCCGGGCACCCGGCTCCGGCCACCTACAATCCCGAACGGAACAGGATTTCTTCCAGATGCAAGCTGCCACAAGCTGGAAGACTAGCTTCTCTTGGAGGGCCAAAGGCCTCCTACAAACTGACATCAGGCACCCGGGCAGCTGACTTTACTTACCCCTGGAAACAGGCCATCCATTTTTTCCATCTCCCTCAGCCGGGCACCCGGCTCCGGCCACCTACAATCCCGAACGGAACAGGATTTCTTCCAGATGCAAGCTGCCACAAGCAGGAAGCCTGGCTTCCCATGGAGGGCCAAAGGCCTCCTACAAACTGACATCTGGCACCTGGGCAGCTGACTTTACTTACCCCTGGAAACAGGCCATCCTTTGTGCCCAACTCCCTCTGCTGGGCACCTGGCCTCTGCCACCTACAATCCCGAACGGAACAGGATTTTTTCCAGATGCAAGCTGCCACGAACTGGAAGACTAGCTTCCCATGGAGGGCCAAAGTCCTCCTACAAACTGACATCAGGCACCTGGGCAGCTGACTTTACTTACCCCTGGAAACAGGCCATCCTTTTTTTCCATCTCCCTCAGCCGGGCACCCGGCTCTGGCCACCTACAATCCCAAACGGAACAGGATTTCTTCCAGATGCAAGCTGCCACAAGCAGGAAGCCTGGCTTTCCATGGAGGGCCAAAGGCCTCCTACAAACTGACATCAGGCACCTGGGCAGCTGACTTTACTTACCCCTGGAAACAGGCCATCCTTTTTTTCCATCTCCCTCAGCCGGGCACCCGGCTCCGGCCACCTACAATCCTGAACGGAACAGGATTTCTTCCAGATGCAAGCTGCCACAAGCTGGAAGACTTGCTTGCCTTGGAGGGCCAAAGGCCTCCTACAAACTGACACCAGGCACCTGGGCAGCTGACTTTACTTACCCCTGGAAACAGGCCATCCTTTGTTCACAACTCCTTCTGCCGGGCACCAGGCCTCAGCCACCTACAATTCCGAACGGAACAGGATTTCTTTCAGATGCAAGCTGCCACAAACTGGAAGACTTACTTCCCTGGGAAGGCCAAAGGCCTCGTATAAACTGACATCAGGCACCTGGGCAGCTGACTTTACTTACCCCTGGAAACAAGCCATCCGTTGTTCCCAACTCCTTCTGCCGGGCACCAGGCCTCAGCCACCTACAATTCCGAACGGAACAGGATTTCTTCCAGATGCAAGCTGCCACAAACTGGAAGACTTACTTCCCTGGGAAGGCCAAAGGCCTCGTATAAAGTGACATCAGGCACCTGGGCAGCTGACATTACTTACCCCTGGAAACAGGCCATCCTTTGTGCCCAACTCCCTCTGCTGGGCACCTGGCCTCGGCCACCTACAATTCCGAACGGAACAGGATTTCTTCCAGATGCAAGCTGCCACAAACTGGAAGACTAGCTTCCATTGGAGGGCCAAAGGCTTCCTACAAACTGACACCAGGCACCTGGGCAGCTGACTTTACTTACCCCTGGAAACAGGCCATCCTTTGTGCCCAACTCCTTCTGCCGGGCAGCAGGCCTCAGCCACCTACAATCCCGAACGGAACAGGATTTCTTCCAGATGCAAGCTGCCACAAACTGGAAGACTTACTTCACGTGGAAGGTCAAAGGCCTCCTACAAACTGACATCAGGCACCTGGGCAGCTGACTTTACTTACCCATGGAAACAGGCCATCCTTTTTTTCCATCTCCCTCAGCCGGGCACCTGGCTCCGGCCACCTACAATCCCGAACGGAACAGGATTTCTTCCAGATGCAAGCTGCCACAAGCAGGAAGCCTGACTTCCCATGGAGGGCCAAAGGCCTCCTACAAACTTACATCAGGCACCTGGGCAGCTGACTTTACTTACCCCTGGAAACAGGCCATCCTTTGTGCCAAACTCCCTCAGCCGGGCACCAGGCCTCAGCCACCTACAACCCGAACGGAACAGGATTTCTTTCAGATGCAAGCTGCCACAAGCTGGAAGACTAGCTTGCCTTGGAGGGCCAAAGGCCTCCTATAAGCTGACATCAAGCACCTGGGCAGCTGACTTTACTTACCCCTGGAAACAGGCCATCCTTTGTGCCCATCTCCCTCTTCAGGTCACCTGGCCTCGGCCACCTACAATCCCGAACGGAACAGGATTTCTTCCAGATGCAAGCTGCCACAAACTGGAAGACTTACTTCCCTTGGCGGGCCAAAGGCCTCCTACAAACTGACACCAGGCACCTGGGCAGCTGACTTTACTTACCCCTGGAAACAGGCCATCCTTTGTTCACAACTCCTTCTGCCGGGCACCAGGCCTCAGCCACCTACAATCCCGAACGGAACAGGATTTCTTCCAGATGCAAGCTGCCACAAACTGGAAGATGTACTTCCCTTAGAAGGTCAAAGGCCTCCTACAAACTGACATCAGGCACCTGGGCAGCTGACTTTACTTACCCCTGGAAACAGGCCATCCTTTTTTTCCATCTCCCTCAGCCGGGCACCCGGCTCTGGCCACCCACAATTCCGAACGGAACAGGATTTCTTCCAGATGCAAGCTGCCACAAGCAGGAAGCCTGGCTTCCCATGGAGGGCCAAAGGCCTCCTACAAACTGACATCAGGCACCTGGGCAGCTGACTTTACTTACCCCTGGAAACAGGCCATCCTTTTTTTCCATCTCCCTCAGCCGGGCACCCGGCTTCGGCCACCTACAATCCCGAACGGAACAGGATTTCTTCCAGATGCAAGCTGCCACAAGCAGGAAGACTTACTTCCCTAGGAGGGCCAAAGGCCTCCTACAAACTGACACCAGGAACTTGGGCAGCTGACTTTACTTACCCCTGGAAACAGGCCATCCTTTGTGCCAAACTCCTTCTGCCGGGCACCAGGCCTCAGCCACCTACAATTCCGAATGGAACAGGATTTCTTCCAGATGCAAGCTGCCACAAACTGGAAGACTTACTTCCCTTGGAAGGTCAAAGGCCTCCTACAAACTGACATCAGGCACCTGGGCAGCTGACTTTACTTACCCCTGGAAACAGGCCATCCTTTGTTACCAAGTCCCTCACCCGGGCACCCAGGTCCGGCCACCTACAATCCCGATCGGAACAGGATTTCTTCCAGATGCAAGCTGCCACAAGCAGGAAGCTCTGCTTCCCATGGAGAGCCAAAGGCCTCCTACAAACTGACATCAGGCACCTGGGCAGCTGACTTTACTTACCCCTGGAAACAGGCCATCCTTTGTGCCCAACTCCCTCTGCCGGGCACCTGGCCTCAACCACCTACAATCCCGAACAAAACAGGATTTCTTCCAGATTCAAGCTGCCACAAGCTGGAAGACTTGCTTCCCTTGGAGGGCCAAAGGCCTCCTACAAACTGACACCAGGCACCTGGGCAGCTGACTTTACTTACCCCTGGAAACAGGCCATCCTTTGTTCCCAACTCCTTCTGCCTGGCACCAGGCCTCAGCCACCTACAATTCCGAACGGAACAGGATTTCTTCCAGATGCAAGCTGCCACAAACTGGAAGACTTACTTCCCTGGGAAGGCCAAAGGCCTCGTATAAACTGACATCAGGCACCTGGGCAGCTGACTTTACTTACCCCTGGAAACAGGCCATCCTTTGTGCCCAACTCCCTCTGCGGGGCACCAGGCCTCGGCCACCTACAATTCCGAATGGAACAGGATTTCTTCCAGATGCAAGCTGCCACAAACTGGAAGACTAGCTTCCCTTGGAGGGCCAAAGGCCTCCTACAAACTGACACCAGGCACCTGGGCAGCTGACTTTACTTACCCCTGGAAACAGGCCATCCTTTTTTTCCATCTCCCTCAGCCGGGCACCCGGCTCCGGCCACCTACAATCCCGAACGGAACAGGATTTCTTCCAGATGCAAGCTGCCACAAGCTGGAAGACTTGCTTCCCTTGGAGGGCCAAAGGCCTCCTACAAACTGACATCAGGCACCTGGGCAGCTGACTTTACTTACCCCTGGAAACAGGCCATCCTTAGTGCCAAACTCCCTCAGCTGGGCACCAGGCCTCAGCCACCTACAATCCCGAACGGAACAGGATTTCTTCCAGATGCAAGCTGCCACAAGCTGGAAGACTTGCTTGCCTTGGAGGGCCAAAGGCCTCCTACAAACTGACATCAAGCACCTGGGCAGCTGACTTTACTTACCCCTGGAAACAGGCCATCCTTTCTGCCCATCTCCCTCTTCAGGTCACTTGGCCTCGGCCACCTACAATCCAGAACGGAACAGGATTTCTTCCAGATGCAAGCTGCCACAAACTGGACGACGTACTTCCCTTGGAAGGTCAAAGGCCTCCTACAAACTGACATCAGGCACCTGGGCAGCTGACTTTACTTACCCCTGGAAACAGGCCATCCTTTGTTCCCAACTCCTTCTGCCGGGCACCAGGCCTCAGCCACCTACAATCCCGAACGGAACAGGATTTCTTCCAGATGCAAGCTGCCACGAACTGGAAGACTAGCTTCCCATGGAGGGCCAAAGTCCTCCTACAAACTGACATCAGGCACCTGGGCAGCTGACTTTACTTACCCCTGGAAACAGGCCATCCTTTTTTTCCATCTCCCTCAGCCGGGCACCCGGCTCTGGCCACCTACAATCCCGAACGGAACAGGATTTCTTCCAGATGCAAGCTGCCACAAGCAGGAAGCCTGGCTTTCCATGGAGGGCCAAAGGCCTCCTACAAACTGACATCAGGCACCTGGGCAGCTGACTTTACTTACCCCTGGAAACAGGCCATCCTTTTTTTCCATCTCCCTCAGCCGGGCACCCGGCTCTGGCCACCTACAATCCTGAACGGAACAGGATTTCTTCCAGATGCAAGCTGCCACAAGCAGGATGCCTGGTTTCCCATGGAGGGCCAAAGGCCTCCTACAAACTGACATCAGGCACCTGGGCAGCTGACTTTACTTACCCCTGGAAACAGGCCATCCTTTTTTTCCATCTCCCTCAGCCGGGCACCCGGCTCCGGCCACCTACAATCCCGAACGGAACAGGATTTCTTCCAGATGCAAGCTGCCACAAGCTGGAAGACTAGCTTCTCTTGGAGGGCCAAAGGCCTCCTACAAACTGACATCAGGCACCCGGGCAGCTGACTTTACTTACCCCTGGAAACAGGCCATCCATTTTTTCCATCTCCCTCAGCCGGGCACCCGGCTCCGGCCACCTACAATCCCGAACGGAACAGGATTTCTTCCAGATGCAAGCTGCCACAAGCAGGAAGCCTGGCTTCCCATGGAGGGCCAAAGGCCTCCTACAAACTGACATCTGGCACCTGGGCAGCTGACTTTACTTACCCCTGGAAACAGGCCATCCTTTGTGCCCAACTCCCTCTGCTGGGCACCTGGCCTCTGCCACCTACAATCCCGAACGGAACAGGATTTTTTCCAGATGCAAGCTGCCACGAACTGGAAGACTAGCTTCCATGGAGGGCCAAAGTCCTCCTACAAACTGACATCAGGCACCTGGGCAGCTGACTTTACTTACCCCTGGAAACAGGCCATCCTTTTTTTCCATCTCCCTCAGCCGGGCACCCGGCTCTGGCCACCTACAATCCCAAACGGAACAGGATTTCTTCCAGATGCAAGCTGCCACAAGCAGGAAGCCTGGCTTTCCATGGAGGGCCAAAGGCCTCCTACAAACTGACATCAGGCACCTGGGCAGCTGACTTTACTTACCCCTGGAAACAGGCCATCCTTTTTTTCCATCTCCCTCAGCCGGGCACCCGGCTCCGGCCACCTACAATCCTGAACGGAACAGGATTTCTTCCAGATGCAAGCTGCCACAAGCAGGAAGCCTGGTTTCCCATGGAGGGCCAAAGGCCTCCTACAAACTGACATCAGGCACCTGGGCAGCTGACTTTACTTACCCCTGGAAACAGGCCATCCTTTTTTTCCATCTCCCTCAGCCGGGCACCCGGCTCCGGCCACCTACAATCCCGAACGGAACTGGATTTCTTCCAGATGCAAGCTGCCACAAGCAGGAAGACTAGCTTCTCTTGGAGGGCCAAAGGCCTCCTACAAACTGACATCAGGCACCCGGGCAGCTGACTTTACTTACCCCTGGAAACAGGCCATCCATTTTTTCCATCTCCCTCAGCCGGGCACCCGGCTCCGGCCACCTACAATCCCGAACGGAACAGGATTTCTTCCAGATGCAAGCTGCCACAAGCAGGAAGCCTGGCTTCCCATGGAGGGCCAAAGGCCTCCTACAAACTGACATCTGGCACCTGGGCAGCTGACTTTACTTACCCCTGGAAACAGGCCATCCTTTGTGCCCAACTCCCTCTGCTGTGCACCTGGCCTCTGCCACCTACAATCCCGAACGGAACAGGATTTCTTCCAGATGCAAGCTGCCACAAGCTGGAAGACTTGCTTCCCTTGGAGGGCCAAAGGCCTCCTACAAACTGATATCAGGCACCTGGGCAGCTGACTCTACTTACCCCTGGAAACAGGCCATCCTTTTTTTCCATTTCCCTCAGCCGGGCACCCGCTCCGGCCACCTACAATCCCGAACGGAACAGGATTTCTTCCAGATGCAATCTGCCACAAGCAGGAAGCCTGGCTTCCCATGGAGGGCCAAAGGCCTCCTACAAACTGACATCAGGCACCTGGGCAGCTGACATTACTTACCCCTGGAAACAGGCCATCCTTTGTGCCCAACTCCCTCTGCTGGGCACCTGGCCTCGGCCACCTACAATTCCGAACGGAACAGAATTTCTTCCAGATGCAAGCTGCCACAAACTGGAAGACTAGCTTCCCTTGGAGGGCCAAAGGCTTCCTACAAACTGACACCAGGCACCTGGGCAGCTGACTTTACTTACCCCTGGAAACAGGCCATCCTTTGTGCCCAACTCCTTCTGCCAGGCACCAGGCCTCCGCCACCTACAATCCCGAACGGAACAGGATTTCTTCCAGATGCAAGCTGCCACAAACTGGAAGACTTACTTCACTTGGAAGGTCAAAGGCCTCCTACAAACTGACATCAGGCACCTGGGCAGCTGACTTTACTTACCCCTGGAAACAGGCTATCCTTTGTTCCCAACTCCTTCTGCCGGGCACCTGACCTCAACGACCTACAATCCCGAACGGAACAGGATTTCTTCCAGATGCAAGCTGCCACAAGCTGGAAGACTAACTTCCCTTGGAGGGCCAAAGGCCTCCTACAAACTGACACCAGGCACCTGGGCAGCTGACTTTACTTACCCCTGGAAACAGGCCATCCTTTGTGCCAAACTCCCTCAGCCGGGCACCCGGCTCCGGCCACCTACAATCCAGAACGGAACAGGATTTCTTCCAGATGCAAGCTGCCACAAGCTTGAAGACTTGCTTGCCTTGGAGGGCCAAAGGCCTCCTACAAACTGACATCAGGCAGCTGGGCAGCTGACTTTACTTACCCCTGGAAACAGGCCATACGTTGTTCCCAACCCCTTCTGCCGGGCACCAGGCCTCAGCCACCTACAATTCCGAACGGAACAGGATTTCTTCCAGATGCAAGCTGCCACAAACTAAAAGACTAACTTCCCATGGAGGGCCAAAGGCCTCCTACAAACTGACATCAGGCACCTGGGCAGCTGACTTTACTTACCCCTGGAAACAGGCCATCCTTTTTGCCCAACTCCCTCTGCCGGGCACCTGGCCTCCGCCACCTACAATCTCGAACGGAACAGGATTTCTTCCAGATGCAAGCTGCCACAAGCTGGAAGACTTGCTTGCCTTGGAGGGCCAAAGGCCTCCTACAAACTGACACCAGGCACCTGGGCAGCTGACTTTACTTACCCCTGGAAACAGGCCATCCTTTGTTCACAACTCCTTCTGCCGGGCACCAGGCCTCAGCCACCTACAATTCCGAACGGAACAGGATTTCTTCCAGATGCAAGCTGCCACAAACTGGAAGACTTACTTCCCTGGGAAGGCCAAAGGCCTCGTATAAAGTGACATCAGGCACCTGGGCAGCTGACATTACTTACCCCTGGAAACAGGGCATCCTTTGTGCCCAACTCCCTCTGCTGGGCACCCGGCTTCGGCCACCTACAATTCCGAACGGAACAGGATTTCTTCCAGATGCAAGCTGCCACAAACTGGAAGACTAGCTTCCATTGGAGGGCCAAAGGCTTCCTACAAACTGACACCAGGCACCTGGGCAGCTGACTTTACTTACCCCTGGAAACAGGCCATCCTTTGTGCCCAACTCCTTCTGCCGGGCACCAGGCCTCAGCCACCTACAATCCCGAACGGAACAGGATTTCTTCCAGATGCAAGCTGCCACAAACTGGAAGACTTACTTCCCTGGGAAGGTCAAAGGCCTCCTACAAACTGACATCAGGCACCTGGGCAGCTGACTTTACTTACCCCTGGAAACAGGCCATCCTTTTTTTCCATCTCCCTCAGCCGGGCACCTGGCTCCGGCCACCTACAATCCCGAACGGAACAGGATTTCTTCCAGATGCAAGCTGCCACAAGCAGGAAGCCTGACTTCCCATGGAGGGCCAAAGGCCTCCTACAAACTGACATCAGGCAGCTGGGCTGCTGACTTTACTTACCCCTGGAAACAGGCCATCCTTTGTGCCAAACTCCCTCAGCCGGGCACCAGGCCTCTGCCACCTACAATCCCGAACGGAACAGGATTTCTTCCAGATGCAAGCTGCCACAAGCTGGAAGACTAGCTTGCCTTGGAGGGCCAAAGGCCTCCTATAAACTGACATCAAGCACCTGGGCAGCTGACTTTACTTACCCCTGGAAACAGGCCATCCTTTGTGCCCATCTCCCTCTTCAGGTCACCTGGCCTCGGCCACCTACAATCCCGAACGGAACAGGATTTCTTCCAGATGCAAGCTGCCACAAACTGGAAGACTTACTTCCCTTGGCGGGCCAAAGGCCTCCTACAAACTGACACCAGGCACCTGGGCAGCTGACTTTACTTACCCCTGGAAACAGGCCATCCTTTGTTCACAACTCCTTCTGCCGGGCACCAGGCCTCAGCCACCTACAATCCCGAACGGAACAGGATTTCTTCCAGATGCAAGCTGCCACAAACTGGAAGATGTACTTCCCTTAGAAGGTCAAAGGCCTCCTACAAACTGACATCAGGCACCTGGGCAGCTGACTTTACTTACCCCTGGAAACAGGCCATCCTTTTTTTCCATCTCCCTCAGCCGGGCACCCGGCTCTGGCCACCCACAATTCCGAACGGAACAGGATTTCTTCCAGATGCAAGCTGCCACAAGCAGGAAGCCTGGCTTCCCATGGAGGGCCAAAGGCCTCCTACAAACTGACATCAGGCACCTGGGCAGCTGACTTTACTTACCCCTGGAAACAGGCCATCCTTTTTTTCCATCCCCCTCAGCCGGGCACCCGGCTTCGGCCACCTACAATCCCGAACGGAACAGGATTTCTTCCAGATGCAAGCTGCCACAAGCAGGAAGTCTTACTTCCCTTGGAGGGCCAAAGGCCTCTTACAAACTGACACCAGGAACTTGGGCAGCTGACTTTACTTACCCCTGGAAACAGGCCATCCTTTGTGCCAAACTCCTTCTGCCGGGCACCAGGCCTCAGCCACCTACAATCCCGAATGGAACAGGATTTCTTCCAGATGCAAGCTGCCACAAACTGGAAGACTTACTTCCCTTGGAAGGTCAAAGGCCTCCTACAAACTGACATCAGGCACCTGGGCAGCTGACTTTACTTACCCCTGGAAACAGGCCATCCTTTGTTACCAAGTCCCTCAGCCGGGCACCCAGCTCCGGCCACCTACAATCCCGATCGGAACAGGATTTCTTCCAGATGCAAGCTGCCACAAGCAGGAAGCTCTGCTTCCCATGGAGAGCCAAAGGCCTCCTACAAACTGACATCAGGCACCTGGGCAGCTGACTTTACTTACCCCTGGAAACAGGCCATCCTTTGTGCCCAACACCCTCTGCCGGGCACCTGGCCTCAACCACCTACAATCCCGAACAAAACAGGATTTCTTCCAGATTCAAGCTGCCACAAGCTGGAAGACTTGCTTCCCTTGGAGGGCCAAAGGCCTCCTACAAACTGACACCAGGCACCTGGGCAGCTGACTTTACTTACCCCTGGAAACAGGCCATCCTTTGTTCCCAACTCCTTCTGCCTGGCACCAGGCCTCAGCCACCTACAATTCCGAACGGAACAGGATTTCTTCCAGATGCAAGCTGCCACAAACTGGAAGACTTACTTCCCTGGGAAGGCCAAAGGCCTCGTATAAACTGACATCAGGCACCTGGGCACCTGACTTTACTTACCCCTGGAAACAGGCCATCCTTTGTGCCCAACTCCCTCTGCGGGGCACCTGGCCTCGGTCACCTACAATTCCGAATGGAACAGGATTTCTTCCAGATGCAAGCTGCCACAAACTGGAAGACTAGCTTCCCTTGGAGGGCCAAAGGCCTCCTACAAACTGACACCAGGCACCTGGGCAGCTGACTTTACTTACCCCTGGAAACAGGCCATCCTTTTTTTCCATCTCCCTCAGCCGGGCACCCGGCTCCCGCCACCTACAATCCCGAACGGAACAGGATTTCTTCCAGATGCAAGCTGCCACAAGCTGGAAGACTTGCTTGCCTTGGAGGGCCAAAGGCCTCCTACAAACTGACACCAGGCACCTGGGCAGCTGACTTTACTTACCCCTGGAAACAGGCCATCCTTTGTTCACAACTCCTTCTGCCGGGCACCAGGCCTCAGCCACCTACAATTCCGAACGGAACAGGATTTCTTCCAGATGCAAGCTGCCACAAACTGGAAGACTTACTTCCCTGGTAAGGCCAAAGGCCTCGTATAAACTGACATCAGGCACCTGGGCAGCTGACTTTACTTACCCCTGGAAACAAGCCATCCGTTGTTCCCAACTCCTTCTGCCGGGCACCAGGCCTCAGCCACCTACAATTCCGAACGGAACAGGATTTCTTCCAGATGCAAGCTGCCACAAACTGGAAGACTTACTTCCCTGGGAAGGCCAAAGGCCTCGTATAAAGTGACATCAGGCACCTGGGCAGCTGACATTACTTACCCCTGGAAACTGGCCATCCTTTGTGCCCAACTCCCTCTGCCGGGCACCTGGCCTCGGCCACCTACAATTCCGAACGGAACAGGATTTCTTCCAGATGCAAGCTGCCACAAACTGGAAGACTAGCTTCCATTGGAGGGCCAAAGGCTTCCTACAAACTGACACCAGGCACCTGGGCAGCTGACTTTACTTACCCCTGGAAACAGGCCATCCTTTGTGCCCAACTCCTTCTGCCGGGCAGCAGGCCTCAGCCACCTACAATCCCGAACGGAACAGGATTTCTTCCAGATGCAAGCTGCCACAAACTGGAAGACTTACTTCACGTGGAAGGTCAAAGGCCTCCTACAAACTGACATCAGGCACCTGGGCAGCTGACTTTACTTACCCCTGGAAACAGGCCATCCTTTTTGCCCAACTCCCTCTGCCGGGCACCTGGCCTCCGCCACCTACAATCTCGAACGGAACAGGATTTCTTCCAGATGCAAGCTGCCACAAGCTGGAAGACTTGCTTGCCTTGGAGGGCCAAAGGCCTCCTACAACTGACACCAGGCACCTGGGCAGCTGACTTTACTTACCCCTGGAAACAGGCCATCCTTTGTTCACAACTCCTTCTGCCGGGCACCAGGCCTCTGCCACCTACAATCCCGAACGGAACAGGATTTCTTCCAGATGCAAGCTGCCACAAGCTGGAAGACTAGCTTGCCTTGGAGGGCCAAAGGCCTCCTATAAACTGACATCAAGCACCTGGGCAGCTGACTTTACTTACCCCTGGAAACAGGCCATCCTTTGTGCCCATCTCCCTCTTCAGGTCACCTGGCCTCGGCCACCTACAATCCCGAACGGAACAGGATTTCTTCCAGATGCAAGCTGCCACAAACTGGAAGACTTACTTCCCTTGGCGGGCCAAAGGCCTCCTACAAACTGACACCAGGCACCTGGGCAGCTGACTTTACTTACCCCTGGAAACAGGCCATCCTTTGTTCACAACTCCTTCTGCCGGGCACCAGGCCTCAGCCACCTACAATCCCGAACGGAACAGGATTTCTTCCAGATGCAAGCTGCCACAAACTGGAAGATGTACTTCCCTTAGAAGGTCAAAGGCCTCCTACAAACTGACATCAGGCACCTGGGCAGCTGACTTTACTTACCCCTGGAAACAGGCCATCCTTTTTTTCCATCTCCCTCAGCCGGGCACCCGGCTCTGGCCACCCACAATTCCGAACGGAACAGGATTTCTTCCAGATGCAAGCTGCCACAAGCAGGAAGCCTGGCTTCCCATGGAGGGCCAAAGGCCTCCTACAAACTGACATCAGGCACCTGGGCAGCTGACTTTACTTACCCCTGGAAACAGGCCATCCTTTTTTCCATCTCCCTCAGCCGGGCACCCGGCTTCGGCCACCTACAATCCCGAACGGAACAGGATTTCTTCCAGATGCAAGCTGCCACAAGAAGGAAGACTTACTTCCCTTGGAGGGCCAAAGGCCTCCTACAAACTGACACCAGGAACTTGGGCAGCTGACTTTACTTACCCTGGAAACAGGCCATCCTTTGTGCCAAACTCCTTCTGCCGGGCACCAGGCCTCAGCCACCTACAATCCCGAATGGAACAGGATTTCTTCCAGATGCAAGCTGCCACAAACTGGAAGACTTACTTCCCTTGGAAGGTCAAAGGCCTCCTACAAACTGACATCAGGCACCTGGGCAGCTGACTTTACTTACCCCTGGAAACAGGCCATCCTTTGTTACCATGTCCCTCAGCCGGGCACCCAGCTCCGGCCACCTACAATCCCGATCGGAACAGGATTTCTTCCAGATGCAAGCTGCCACAAGCAGGAAGCTCTGCTTCCCATGGAGAGCCAAAGGCCTCCTACAAACTGACATCAGGCACCTGGGCAGCTGACTTTACTTACCCCTGGAAACAGGCCATCCTTTGTGCCCAACTCCCTCTGCGGGGCACTTGGCCTCGGTCACCTACAATTCCGAATGGAACAGGATTTCTTCCAGATGCAAGCTGCCACAAACTGGAAGACTAGCTTCCCTTGGAGGGCCAAAGGCCTCCTACAAACTGACACGAGGCACCTGGGCAGCTGACTTTACTTACCCCTGGAAACAGGCCATCCTTTTTTTCCATCTCCCTCAGCCGGGCACCCGGCTCCGGCCACCTACAATCCCGAACGGAACAGGATTTCTTCCAGATGCAAGCTGCCACAAGCTGGAAGACTTGCTTGCCTCGGAGGGCCAAAGGCCTCCTACAAACTGACACCAGGCACCTGGGCAGCTGACTTTACTTACCCCTGGAAACAGGCCATCCTTTGTTCACAACTCCTTCTGCCGGGCACCAGGCCTCAGCCACCTACAATTCCGAACGGAACAGGATTTCTTCCAGATGCAAGCTGCCACAAACTGGAAGACTTACTTCCCTGGGAAGGCCAAAGGCCTCGTATAAACTGACATCAGGCACCTGGGCAGCTGACTTTACTTACCCCTGGAAACAAGCCATCCGTTGTTCCCAACTCCTTCTGCCGGGCACCAGGCCTCAGCCACCTACAATTCCGAACGGAACAGGATTTCTTCCAGATGCAAGCTGCCACAAACTGGAAGACTTACTTCCCTGGGAAGGCCAAAGGCCTCGTATAAAGTGACATCAGGCACCTGGGCAGCTGACATTACTTACCCCTGGAAACAGGCCATCCTTTGTGCCCAACTCCATCTGCTGGGCACCTGGCCTCGGCCACCTACAATTCCGAACGGAACAGGATTTCTTCCAGATGCAAGCTGCCACAAACTGGAAGACTAGCTTCCATTGGAGGGCCAAAGGCTTCCTACAAACTGACACCAGGCACCTGGGCAGCTGACTTTACTTACCCCTGGAAACAGGCCATCCTTTGTGCCCAACTCCTTCTGCCGGGCAGCAGGCCTCAGCCACCTACAATCCCGAACGGAACAGGATTTCTTCCAGATGCAAGCTGCCACAAACTGGAAGACTTACTTCACGTGGAAGGTCAAAGGCCTCCTACAAACTGACATCAGGCACCTGGGCAGCTGACTTTACTTACCCATGGAAACAGGCCATCCTTTTTTTCCATCTCCCTCAGCCGGGCACCTGGCTCCGGCCACCTACAATCCCGAACGGAACAGGATTTCTTCCAGATGCAAGCTGCCACAAGCAGGAAGCCTGACTTCCCATGGAGGGCCAAAGGCCTCCTACAAACTTACATCAGGCACCTGGGCAGCTGACTTTACTTACCCCTGGAAACAGGCCATCCTTTGTGCCAAACTCCCTCAGCCGGGCACCAGGCCTCAGCCACCTACAATCCCGAACGGAACAGGATTTCTTCCAGATGCAAGCTGCCACAAGCTGGAAGACTAGCTTGCCTTGGAGGGCCAAAGGCCTCCTATAAGCTGACATCAAGCACCTGGGCAGCTGACTTTACTTACCCTGGAAACAGGCCATCCTTTGTGCCCATCTCCCTCTTCAGGTCACCTGGCCTCGGCCACCTACAATCCCGAACGGAACAGGATTTCTTCCAGATGCAAGCTGCCACAAACTGGAAGACTTACTTCCCTTGGCGGGCCAAAGGCCTCCTACAAACTGACACCAGGAACCTGGGCAGCTGACTTTACTTACCCCTGGAAACAGGCCATCCTTTGTTCACAACTCCTTCTGCCGGGCACCAGGCCTCAGCCACCTACAATCCCGAACGGAACAGGATTTCTTCCAGATGCAAGCTGCCACAAACTGGAAGATGTACTTCCCTTAGAAGGTCAAAGGCCTCCTACAAACTGACATCAGGCACCTGGGCAGCTGACTTTACTTACCCCTGGAAACAGGCCATCCTTTTTTTCCATCTCCCTCAGCCGGGCACCCGGCTCTGGCCACCCACAATTCCGAACGGAACAGGATTTCTTCCAGATGCAAGCTGCCACAAGCAGGAAGCCTGGCTTCCCATGGAGGGCCAAAGGCCTCCTACAAACTGACATCAGGCACCTGGGCAGCTGACTTTACTTACCCATGGAAACAGGCCATCCTTTTTTTCCATCTCCCTCAGCCGGGCACCTGGCTCCGGCCACCTACAATCCCGAACGGAACAGGATTTCTTCCAGATGCAAGCTGCCACAAGCAGGAAGCCTGACTTCCCATGGAGGGCCAAAGGCCTCCTACAAACTTACATCAGGCACCTGGGCAGCTGACTTTACTTACCCCTGGAAACAGGCCATCCTTTGTGCCAAACTCCCTCAGCCGGGCACCAGGCCTCAGCCACCTACAATCCCGAACGGAACAGGATTTCTTCCAGATGCAAGCTGCCACAAGCTGGAAGACTAGCTTGCCTTGGAGGGCCAAAGGCCTCCTATAAGCTGACATCAAGCACCTGGGCAGCTGACTTTACTTACCCCTGGAAACAGGCCATCCTTTGTGCCCATCTCCCTCTTCAGGTCACCTGGCCTCGGCCACCTACAATCCCGAACGGAACAGGATTTCTTCCAGATGCAAGCTGCCACAAACTGGAAGACTTACTTCCCTTGGCGGGCCAAAGGCCTCCTACAAACTGACACCAGGAACCTGGGCAGCTGACTTTACTTACCCCTGGAAACAGGCCATCCTTTGTTCACAACTCCTTCTGCCGGGCACCAGGCCTCAGCCACCTACAATCCCGAACGGAACAGGATTTCTTCCAGATGCAAGCTGCCACAAACTGGAAGATGTACTTCCCTTAGAAGGTCAAAGGCCTCCTACAAACTGACATCAGGCACCTGGGCAGCTGACTTTACTTACCCCTGGAAACAGGCCATCCTTTTTTTCCATCTCCCTCAGCCGGGCACCCGGCTCTGGCCACCCACAATTCCGAACGGAACAGGATTTCTTCCAGATGCAAGCTGCCACAAGCAGGAAGCCTGGCTTCCCATGGAGGGCCAAAGGCCTCCTACAAACTGACATCAGGCACCTGGGCAGCTGACTTTACTTACCCCTGGAAACAGGCCATCCTTTTTTTCCATCTCCCTCAGCCGGGCACCCGGCTTCGGCCACCTACAATCCCGAACGGAACAGGATTTCTTCCAGATGCAAGCTGCCACAAGCAGGAAGACTTACTTCCCTAGGAGGGCCAAAGGCCTCCTACAAACTGACACCAGGAACTTGGGCAGCTGACTTTACTTACCCCTGGAAACAGGCCATCCTTTGTGCCAAACTCCTTCTGCCGGGCACCAGGCCTCAGCCACCTACAATTCCGAATGGAACAGGATTTCTTCCAGATGCAAGCTGCCACAAACTGGAAGACTTACTTCCCTTGGAAGGTCAAAGGCCTCCTACAAACTGACATCAGGCACCTGGGCAGCTGACTTTACTTACCCCTGGAAACAGGCCATCCTTTGTTACCAAGTCCCTCACCCGGGCACCCAGGTCCGGCAACCTACAATCCCGATCGGAACAGGATTTCTTCCAGATGCAAGCTGCCACAAGCAGGAAGCTCTGCTTCCCATGGAGAGCCAAAGGCCTCCTACAAACTGACATCAGGCACCTGGGCAGCTGACTTTACTTACCCTTGGAAACAGGCCATCCTTTGTGCCCAACTCCCTCTGCCGGGCACCTGGCCTCAACCACCTACAATCCCGAACAAAACAGGATTTCTTCCAGATTCAAGCTGCCACAAGCTGGAAGACTTGCTTCCCTTGGAGGGCCAAAGGCCTCCTACAAACTGACACCAGGCACCTGGGCAGCTGACTTTACTTACCCCTGGAAACAGGCCATCCTTTGTTCCCAACTCCTTCTGCCTGGCACCAGGCCTCAGCCACCTACAATTCCGAACGGAACAGGATTTCTTCCAGATGCAAGCTGCCACAAACTGGAAGACTTACTTCCCTGGGAAGGCCAAAGGCCTCGTATAAACTGACATCAGGCACCTGGGCAGCTGACTTTACTTACCCCTGGAAACAGGCCATCCTTTGTGCCCAACTCCCTCTGCGGGGCACCAGGCCTCGGCCACCTACAATTCCGAATGGAACAGGATTTCTTCCAGATGCAAGCTGCCACAAACTGGAAGACTAGCTTCCCTTGGAGGGCCAAAGGCCTCCTACAAACTGACACCAGGCACCTGGGCAGCTGACTTTACTTACCCCTGGAAACAGGCCATCCTTTTTTTCCATCTCCCTCAGCCGGGCACCCGGCTCCGGCCACCTACAATCCCGAACGGAACAGGATTTCTTCCAGATGCAAGCTGCCACAAGCTGGAAGACATCAGGCACCTGGGCAGCTGACTTTACTTACCCTGGAAACAGGCCATCCTTTGTGACCAACTCCTACTGCCGGGCACCAGGCCTCGTCCACGTACAATCCCGAACGGAATAGGATTTCTTCCAGATACAAGCTGCCACAAGCTGAAGCCTGGCTTCCCATGGAGGGCCAAAGGCCTCCTACAAACTGACATCAGGCACCTGGGCAGCTGACTTTACTTATTCCTAAAAACAGGCCATCCTTTGTGCCCAACTCGCTCTGCCGGGCACCTGGCCTCGGCCACCTACAATCCCAAATGGAACAGGATTTCTTCCAGATGCAAGTTGCCACAAACTGGTAGACTTGCTTCCCTTGGAGGGCCAAAGGCCTCATACAAACTGACACCAGGCACCTTGGCAGCTGACTTTACTCACCCCTGGAAACAGGCCCCATCCTTTGTTCCCAACTCCCTCAGCAGGGCACCCGGATCCGGCCACCTATAATCCCGAACGGAACAGGATTTCTTCCAGATGCAAGCTGCCACAAGCAGGAAGCCTGACTTCCCTTGGAGGGCCAAAGGCCTCCTACAAAATGACATCAGGCACCTGGGCAGCTGACTTTACTTACCCCTGGAAACAGGCCATCATTTGTGCCCAACCTCCCTCTGCCAAGCACCTGGCCTCGGCCACCTACGATCCCAAACGGAACAGGATTTCTTCCAGATGCAAGCTGCCACAAGCTGGAAGGCTGGCTTCCCTTGGAGGGCCAAAAGGCCTCCTATAAACTGACATCAGGCCAACTGGGCAGGCTGACTTTACTTACCCCTGGAAACAGGCCATCCTTTGTGCCCAACTCCCTCTGCTGGGCACCTGGCCCTCGGCCACCTACAATCCCGAATGGAACAGGATTTTCTTCCAGATGCAAGCTGCCACAAACTGGAAGCCCTGGCTTCCCATGGAGGGCCAAAGGCCTCCTACTAACAGACATCAGGCACCTGGGAAGCTGACTTTACTTACCCCTGGAAACAGGCATCCTTTGTTCCCAACTCCCTCGGCCGGGCACCTGGCCTCGGCCACCTACGATACCAAACGGAACAGGATTTCTTCCAGATGCAAGCTGCCTTGAACAGGAAGGCTAGCATCACTTGGAGAGTCAAAGGCCTGCTACAAACTGACACCAGGCACCCGGGCAGCTGATTTTACTTACCCCTGGAAACGGGCCCTCATTTGTGCCCAACTCCCTCAGCCGGGCACCAAACCTCGGTCACCTACGACCCCAAACGGAACAGGATTTCTTCCAGATGCAAGCTGGCACAAGCTGGAAACCTGGCTTCCCTTGGAGGGCCAAAGGCCTCCTACAAACTAACACCAGGCACCTGGGCAGATAAATTTACTTACCCCTGGAAACAGGCCATCCATTGTTCCCAGCTCCCCTAGCGGGGCATCAGGCCTCGGCCACCTACGATCCAAACGGAACAGGATTTCTTCCAGATGCAAGCTGCCACAAGCTGGAAGATTAGCTTCCCTTGGAAGGCCAAAGGCCTCCTACAAACTGACATCAGGCATCTGGGCAGCTGACTTTACTTTCCCCTGAAAACAGGCCATCATTTGTGCCCAACTCCCTCTGCCGGGCAGCAGGTCTCGGCCACGTACAATCCCAAACGGAACAGGGATTTCTTCAAGATGCAAGCTGCCACAAGCTGGAAGCCTGGCTTCCTTGGAGGGCCAAAGGCCTCCTACAAACTGACATCAGGCACCTGGGCAGCTGACTTTACTTATTCCTAAAAACAGGCCATCCTTTGCGCTCAACTCCCTCTGCCGGGCAGCCGGTCTTGGCCACCTACAATCCCAAACAGACCAGGATTTCTTCCAGATGCAAGCAGCCACAAACTGGAAGACTTGCTTCCCCTTGGAAGGCCAAAGGCCTCCTACAAACTGACACCAGGCTCCTGGGCAGCTGACTTTACTTACCCCTGGAAACAGGCCATCCTTTGTTCCCAACTCCCTTAGCCGGGCGCCAGGCCTCGGCCACCTACGATCCCAAACAGAACAGGATTCCTTCAAGATGCAAGCTGCCACAAGCTGGAAGCCGGGCTGCTCTTGGAGGGCCAAAGGCCCTCCTACAAAACTGACATCAGGCACCTGGGCAGATGACTTTACATACCCCTGCAATCAGGCCATAATTTGTGCCCAACTCCCTCTGCCGGGCACCTGGCCTCGGCCACCCTTACAATCTCTAATGGAACAGGATTTCTTCCAGATGCAAGCTGCCACAAACTGGAAGACTAGCTTCCCTTGGAGGGCCAAAGGCCTCCTACAAACTGACATCAGACACCTGAGCACCTGACTTTACTTACCCCTGGAAACAGGCCATCCTTTGTGCCCAACTCCCTCTGAAAGGCAGCAGGCCTCGGCCACCTACAATCCTAGACAGAACAGGATTTCTTCCAGATGCAAGCAGCCACAAACGGGAAGACTAGCTTCCCTTGGAGGGTCAAAGGCCTCCTACATACTGACACCAGGAACCTCGGCAGCTAACTTTACTTACCCCTGGAAACAGGCCATCCTTTGTGCCCAACTCCCTTAGCCGAGCACCAGGCCTCGGCCACCTACAATCCCAAACGGAACAGGATTTCTTCAAGATGCAAGCTGCCACAAGCTGGAAGCCTGGCTTCTCTTGGAGGGCCAAAGGCCTCCTAAAAAACTGACATCAGGCACCTGAGCAGTTGACTTTACTTACCCCTGGAAACAGGCCATCATTTGTGCCCAACTCCCTCAGCCTGGCACCAGGACACGGCCACCTACGATCCGAAATGGAACAGGATTTCTTCCAGATGCAAGCTGTCACAAACTGGAAGACTAGCTTCCCTTAGAGGGCCAAAGTCCTGCTACAAACTGACATTAGGCACCTGGGCAGCTGACTTTACTTACCCCTGGAAACAGGCCATCATTTGTGCCCAACTCCCTCAGCTGGGCACCTGGCCTAGGCCACCTACGATCCCAAACAGAACAGGATTTCATCCAGATGCAAGCTGCCACAAGCTAGAAGCCTGGCTTCCCTTGGAGGGCTAAAGGCCTCCTACAAACTGACATCAGGCACCTGAGCAGCTGACTTTACTTACCCCTTGAAACAGGCCATCATTTGTGCCCAACTCCCTCTGCCGGGCACCTGCCCTCGGCCACGTACAATCCGGAATGGAACAGGATTTCTTCCAGATGCAAGCTGCCACAACCTGAAAGCCGAACTTCCCATCGAGGGCCAAAGGCCTCCTACAAACTGACATCAGGCACCTGGGCAGCTGACTTTACTTACCCGTGGAAACCCGCCATACTTTTTGCCCAACTCCTTCTGCCGGGCACCTGGCCACGGCCACCTACAATCCCGAACGGAACAGGAATTCTTCCAGATGCAAGCAGCCACAAACTGGAAGACCTGGCTTCCCTTGGAAGGCCAAAGGCCTCCTACAAATTGACACCAGGAACCTGGGCAGGTGACTTTACTTACCCCTGGAAACAGGCCATCATTTGTGCCCAACTCCCTCTGCCGGGTGCCAGGCCTCGGCCACCTACGATCCCAAACGGAAACAGGATTTCATCCAGATGCAAGCTGCCACAAGCTGGAAGCCTGGCCTTCCCTTGGAGGGCCAAAGGCCTCCTACAAACTGACATCAGGCACCTGGGCAGCTGACCTTTACTTACCCCTGGAAACAGGCCATCATTTGTGCCCAACTCCCTCTGCTGGGCACCTGGCCTCGGCCACCTACAATCCCGAATGGAACAGGATTTCTTCCAGATGCAAGCTGCCACAAACTGGAAGCCTGGCTTCCCATGGAGGGCCAAAGGCCTCCTACAAACTGACATCAGGCACCTGGGCAGCTGACTTTACTTACCCCTGGAAACAGGCCATCATTTGTGCCCAACTCCCTCTGCTGGGCACCTGGCCACGGCCACCTACAATCCCGAAACGGGACAGGATTTCTTCGCGATGCAAGCTGCCACAAACTGGAAGACTTGCTTCCCTTGGAGGGCCAAAGGCCTCCCACAAACTGACATCAGGCACCTGGGCAGCTGACTTTACTTACCCCTGGAAACAGACCATCCTTTGTGCCCAACTCCCTCTGCCGGGCACCTGGCCCTCGGCCACCTACAATCCCGAACGGAACAGGATTTCATCCAGATGCAAGCTGCCACAAGCAGGAAGCCTGGATTCCCATGGGAGGGCCAAAGGCCTCCTACAAACTGACATCAGGCACCTGGACAGCTGTCTTTACTTACCCCTGGGAACAGGCCATTCTTTGTTCCCAACTCGCTCTGTTGGGCTCCGGATCCGGACACCTACAATCCTGAACGGAACAAGATTACTTCCAGATGCAGGCTGCCACAAGCAGGAAGCCCTGGCTTCCCATGGAGGAACAATTGCCACCTGCAAACTTGACATCAGGCACCTGGGCAGCTGACTTTACTTACCCCTCAAAACAGGCCATCATTTCTGCCCAACTCCCTCTGCCGGGCACCAGGCCTCGGCCACCTACGATCCCAAACGGAACAGGATTTCTTCAAGATGCAAGCTGCCACAAGCTGGAAGCATGGCTGCTCTTGGACGGCCAAAGGCCTCCTACAAACTGACATCAGGCACCTGGGCAGCTGACTTTACTTACCCTTGGAAACAGGCCATCGTTTGTGTCCAACTCCCTCTGCCGGGCACCTGGCCTCGGCCACCTACAATCCCAAATGGAACAGGATTTCTTCCAGATGCAAGCTGCCACAAACTGGTAGACTTGCTTCCCTTGGAGGGCCAAAGGCCTCCTACAAATTGACATCAGGCACCTGGGCAGATGACTTTACTTACCCCTGGAAAAAGGCCATCATTTGTTCCTACTCCCTCAACAGGGCAACCGGATCTGGCCACCCTACAATCCCGAACGGAACAGGATTTATTCCAGATGCAAGCTGCCACAAGCAGGAAGCCTGGCTTCCCTTGGAGGGCCAAAGGCCTCCTACAAACTGACATCAGGCCGCTGGGCAGCCGACTTTACTTACCCCTGGAAACAGGCAATCCTTTGTGCCCAACTCCCTCGGCCGGGCACCTGGCCACGGCCACCTACAATCCCAAACGGAACAGATTTCTTCCAGATGCAAGCAGCCACAAACTGGAAGACTAGCTTCCCGTGGAGGGCCAAAGGCCCTCCTACAAACTGACACCAGGCACCTGGGCAGCTAACTTTACTTAACCCTGGAAACAGGTCATCCCTTGTTCCCAACTCCCTTAGCCGGGCACCAGGCCTCGGCCACCTACGATCCCAAACGGAAAAGGATTTCTTCAAGATGCAAGCTGCCCACAAGCTGGAAGGCCTGGCTTTCCCTTGGAGGGCCAAAGGGCTCCTACAGACTGACATCAGGCACCTGGGCAGCTGACTTTACTTACCCCTGGAAACAAAACCATCCTTTGTTCCCAACTCCCGTCAGCAGGGCACCCGGATCCGGCCACCTACAATCCCGAACGGAACAGGATTACTTCCAGAGGCAGGCTGCCACAAGCAGGGAAGCCTGGCTTCCCATGGAGGAACATTGCCACCTGCAAACTGACATCAGGCACCTGGGCAGCTGACTTTACTTACCCCTGGAAACAGGCCATCATTTCTGCCCATCTCCCTCTGCCGGGCACCTGGCCTCGGCCACCTACAATCCCGAACGGAACAGGATTTCTTCCAGATGCAAGCTGCCACAAACTGGAAAGACTAGCTTCCTTTAGAGGGCCAAAGGCCTGCTACAAACTGACACCAGGCAACTTAGCAGCTGACCTTTACTCACCCCTGGAAACAGGCCCATCCTTTGTTCCCAACTCCCTCAGCAGGGCACCCGGATCCGGCCCACCTATAATCCCGAACGGAACAGGATTTCTTCCAGATGCAGGCTGCCACAAGCAGGAAGCCTGACTTCCCTTGGAGGGCCAAAGGCCTCCTACAAAATGACATCAGGCACCTGGGGGCAGCTGACTTTACTTACCCCTGGAAACAGGCCATCATTTGTGCCCAACTCCCTCTGCCAAGCACCTGGCCTCGGCCACCTACGATCCCAAACGGAACAGGATTTCTTCCAGATGCAAGCTGCCACAAGCTGGAAGGCTGGCTTCCCTTGGAGGGCCAAAGGCCTCCTATAAACTGACATCAGGCAACTGGGCAGCTGACTTTACTTACCCCTGGAAACAGGCCATCCTTTGTGCCCACTCCCTCTGCTGGGCACCTGGCCTCGGCCACCTACAATCCCGAATGGAACAGGATTTCTTCCAGATTGCAAGCTGCCACAAACTGGAAGCCTGGCTTCCCATGGAGGGCCAAAGGCCTCCTACTAACAGACATCAGGCACCTGGGAAGCTGACTTTACTTACCCGTGGAAACAGGCCATCATTTGTGCCCAACTCCCTCTGCCGGGCAGCAGGCCTCGGCCACCTACATTCCCGAGCAGAACAGCATTTCTTCCAGATGCAAGCTGCCACAAACTGGAAGACTAGCTTCCCTTGGAGGGCCAAAGGCCCTCCTAACAAACTGACACCAGGCACCTGGGGCAGCGAACTTTACTTACCCCTGGAAACAGGCCATCCTTTGTTCCCAACTCCCTCCGGCCGGGCACCTGGCCTCGGCCCACCTACGATACCCAAACGGAACAGGATTTCTTCCAGATGCAAGCTGCCTTGAACAGGAAGGCTAGCATCACTTGGAGAGTCAAAGGCCTGCTACAAACTGACACCAGGCCACCTGGGCAGCCTGATTTTACTTACCCCTGGAAACGGGCCCTCATTTGTGCCCAACTCCCTCAGCCGGGCACCAAACCTCGGTCACCTACGACCCCAAACGGAACAGGATTTCTTCCAGATGCAAGCTGGCACAAGCTGGAAACCTGGCTTCCCTTGGAGGGCCAAAGGCCTCCTACAAACTAACACCAGGCACCTGGGCAGATAAATTTACTTACCCCTGGAAACAGGCCATCCATTGTTCCCAACTCCCCTAGCGGGGCATCAGGCCTCGGCCACCTACGATCCCAAACGGAACAGGATTTCTTCCAGATGCAAGCTGCCACAAGCTGGAAGATTAGCTTCCCTTGGAAGGCCAAAGGCCTCCTACAAACTGACATCAGGCATCTGGGCAGCTGACTTTACTTACCCCTGAAAACAGGCCATCCTTTGTGCCCAACTCCCTCTGCCGGGCAGCAGGCCTCGGCCACGTACAATCCCAAACGGAACAGGATTTCTTCAAGATGCAAGCTGCCACAAGCTGGAAGCCTGGCTGCCCTTGGAGGGCCAAAGGCCTCCTACAAACTGACATCAGGCACCTGGGCAGCTGACTTTACTTATTCCTAAAAACAGGCCATCCTTTGCGCTCAACTCCCTCTGCCGGGCAGCCGGTCTCGGCCACCTACAATCCCAAACAGACCAGGATTTCTTCCAGATGCAAGCAGCCACAAACTGGAAGACTAGCTTCCCTTGGAGGGCCAAAGGCCTCCTACAAACTGACACCACGCACCTGGGCAGCTAACTTTACTTACCCCTGGAAACAGGCCATCCTTTGTTCCCAATTCCCTTAGCCGGGCACCAGGCCTTGGCCACCTACTATCCCAAACAGAACAGGATTTCTTCCACATGCAAGCTGCCACAAAATGGAAGACTAGTTTCCCTTGGAGGGCCAAAGGCCTCCTACAAACTGACATCAGGCACCTGGGCAGCTGACTCTGCTTACCCCTGGAAACAGGCCATCATTTGTGCCCAACTCCCGCAGCTGGGCACCAGGCCTCGGCCACCTACAATCCCGAACGGAACAGGATTTCTTCCAGATGCAAGCAGCCACAAGCTGGAAGGCTGGCTTCCCTTGGAGGGCCAAAGGCCTCCTACAAACTGACATCAGGCACCTGGGCAGCTGACGTTACTCACCCCTGGAAACAGGCCATCCTTTTTGCCCAACTGCCTCTGCCGGGCAGCAGGCCTCGGCCACCTACGATCCCAAACGGAACAGGATTTCTTCCAGATGCAAGCTGCCACAAGCTGGAAGGCTGGCTTCCCTTGGAGGGCCAAAGGCCTCCTACAAACTGACATCAGGCATCTGGGCAGCTGACTTTACTTACCCCTAAAAACAGGCCATCATTTGTGCCCAACTCCCTCTGCCGGGCAGCAGGCCTCGGCCACCTAAAATCCCAAACGGAACAGGATTTCTTCCAGATGCAAGCAGCCACAAACTGGAAGACTTGCTTCCCTTGGAAGGCCAAAGGCCTCCTACAAACTGACACCAGGCTCCTGGGCAGCTGACTTTACTTACCCCTGGAAACAGGCCATCCTTTGTTCCCAACTCCCTTAGCCGTGCGCCAGGCCTCGGCCACCTACGATCCCAAACAGAACAGGATTTCTTCAAGATGCAAGCTGCCACAAGCTGGAAGCCGGGCTGCTCTTGGAGGGCCAAAGGCCTCCTACAAACTGACATCAGGCACCTGGGCAGATGACTTTACATACCCCTGCAATCAGGCCATAATTTGTGCCCAACTCCCTCTGCCGGGCACCTGGCCTCGGCCACCTACAATCTCTAATGGAACAGGATTTCTTCCAGATGCAAGCTGCCACAAACTGGAAGACTAGCTTCCCTTGGAGGGCCAAAGGCCTCCTACAAACTGACATCAGACACCTGAGCACCTGACTTTACTTACCCCTGGAAACAGGCCATCCTTTGTGCCCAACTCCCTCTGAAAGGCAGCAGGCCTCGGCCACCTACAATCCTAGACAGAACAGGATTTCTTCCAGATGCAAGCAGCCACAAACGGGAAGACTAGCTTCCCTTGGAGGGTCAAAGGCCTCCTACATACTGACACCAGGAACCTCGGCAGCTAACTTTACTTACCCCTGGAAACAGGCCATCCTTTGTGCCCAACTCCCTTAGCCGAGCACCAGGCCTCGGCCACCTACAATCCCAAACGGAACAGGATTTCTTCAAGATGCAAGCTGCCACAAGCTGGAAGCCTGGCTTCTCTTGGAGGGCCAAAGGCCTCCTAAAAACTGACATCAGGCACCTGAGCAGTTGACTTTACTTACCCCTGGAAACAGGCCATCATTTGTGCCCAACTCCCTCAGCCTGGCACCAGGACACGGCCACCTACGATCCGAAATGGAACAGGATTTCTTCCAGATGCAAGCTGTCACAAACTGGAAGACTAGCTTCCCTTAGAGGGCCAAAGTCCTGCTACAAACTGACATTAGGCACCTGGGCAGCTGACTTTACTTACCCCTGGAAACAGGCCATCATTTGTGCCCAACTCCCTCAGCTGGGCACCTGGCCTAGGCCACCTACGATCCCAAACGGAACAGGATTTCATCCAGATGCAAGCTGCCACAAGCTGGAAGCCTGGCTTCCCTTGGAGGGCCAAAGGCCTCCTACAAACTGACATCAGGCACCTGAGCAGCTGACTTTACTTACCCCTTGAAACAGGCCATCATTTGTGCCCAACTCCCTCTGCCGGGCACCTGCCCTCGGCCACGTACAATCCGGAATGGAACAGGATTTCTTCCAGATGCAAGCTGCCACAAGCTGAAAGCCGAACTTCCCATCGAGGGCCAAAGGCCTCCTACAAACTGACATCAGGCACCTGGGCAGCTGACTTTACTTACCCGTGGAAACCCGCCATACTTTTTGCCCAACTCCTTCTGCCGGGCACCTGGCCACGGCCACCTACAATCCCGAACGGAACAGGAATTCTTCCAGATGCAAGCAGCCACAAACTGGAAGACTGGCTTCCCTTGGAAGGCCAAAGGCCTCCTACAAACTGACACCAGGAACCTGGGCAGGTGACTTTACTTACCCCTGGAAACAGGCCATCATTTGTGCCCAACTCCCTCTGCCGGGTGCCAGGCCTCGGCCACCTACGATCCCAAACGGAACAGGATTTCATCCAGATGCAAGCTGCCACAAGCTGGAAGCCTGGCTTCCCTTGGAGGGCCAAAGGCCTCCTACAAACTGACATCAGGCATCTGGGCAGCTGACTTTACTTACCCCTAAAGACAGGCCATCATTTGTGCCCAACTCCCTCTGCCGGGCAGCAGGCCTCGGCCACCTACCATCCCAAACGGAACAGGATTTCTTCCAGATGCAAGCTGCCACAAACTGGAAGACTAGCTTCCCTTGGAAGGCCAAAGGCCTCCTACAAACTGACACCAGGAAGCTGGGCAGCTGACTTTACTTACCCCTGGAAACAGGCCATCATTTTTGCCCAACTGTCTCTGCCGGGCAGCAGGCCTCGGCCACCTACAATCCAAAACGGAAGAGGATTTCTTCAAGATGCAAGCTGCCACAAGCTGGAAGCCTGGCTTCCCATGGAGGGCCAAAGGCCTCCTACAAACTGACATCAGGCACCTGGGCAGATGACTTTACATACCCCTGCAATCAGGCCATCATTTGTGCCCAACTCCCTCTGCCGGGCACCTGGCCTCGGCCACCTACAATCCCAAACGGAACAGGATTTCTTTCAGATGCAAGCTGCCACAAACTGTAAGACTAGTTTCCCTTGGAGGGCCAAA
Source organism: Chamaea fasciata (assembly GCF_029207755.1). Taxonomy (NCBI): domain Eukaryota; kingdom Metazoa; phylum Chordata; class Aves; order Passeriformes; family Sylviidae; genus Chamaea; species Chamaea fasciata. The sequence continues at coordinate 109,116 of NW_027094349.1, forward strand.
GGCCTCCTACAAACTGACATCAGGCACCTGGGCAGCTGACGTTACTCACCCCTCGAAACAGGCCATCCTTTTTGCCCAACTGCCTCTGCCGGGCAGCAGGCCTCGGCCACCTACGATCCCAAACGGAACAGGATTTCTTCCAGATGCAAGCTGCCACATACTGGAAGACTAGCTTCCCTTGGAAGGCCAAAGGCCTCCTAAAAACTGACACCAGGCACCTGGGCAGCTGACTTTACTTACCCCTGGAAACAGGCCATCCTTTGTTCCCAACTCCCTTAGCCGGGCGCCAGGCCTCGGCCACCTACAATCCCGAACGGAACAGGATTTCTGCAAGATGCAAGCTGCCACAAACTGGAAGACTAGCTTACCTTAGAGGGCCAAAGGCCTGCTACAAACTGACATCAGGCACCTGGGCAGCTGACTTTACTTACCCTGGAAACAGGCCATCATTTGTGCCCAACTCCCTCTTCCGACACCTGGCCTCGGCCACGTACAATCCCGAATGGAACAGGATTTCTTCCAGATGCAAGCTGCCACAAGCTGAAAGCCGGGCTTCCCATGGAGGGCCAAAGGCCTCCTACAAATTGACATCAGGCACCTGGGCAGATGACTTTACTTACCATTGGTAACCCGCCATCCTTTTTGCCCAACTCCCTCTGCCGGGCACCTGGCCACGGCCACCTACAATCCCGAACGGAACAGGATTTCTTCCAGATGCAAGCTGCCACAAGCTGGAAGGCTGGCTTCCCTTGGAGGGCCAAAGGCCTCCTACAAACTGACATCAGGCATCTGGGCAGCTGACTTTACTTACCCCTAAAACAGGCCATCATTTGTGCCCAACTCCCTCTGCCGGGCAGCAGGCCTCGGCCACCTAAAATCCCAAACGGAACAGGATTTCTTCCAGATGCAAGCAGCCACAAACTGGAAGACTAGCTTCCCTTGGAAGGCAAAGGCCTCCTACAAAACTGACACCAGGCTCCTGGGCAGCTGACTTTACTTACCCCTGGAAACAGGCCATCCTTTGTTCCCAACTCCCTTAGCCGGGCGCCAGGCCTCGGCCACCTACGATCCCAAACGGAACAGGATTTCTTCAAGATGCAAGCTGCCACAAGCTGGAAGCCGGGCTGCTCTTGGAGGGCCAAAGGCCTCCTACAAACTGACATCAGGCACCAGGGCAGTTGACTTTACATACCCCTGCAATCAGGCCATCATTTGTGCCCAACTCCCTCTGTCGGCACCTGGCCTCGGCCACCTACAATCTCTAATGGAACACGATTTCTTCCAGATGCAAGCTGCCACAAACTGGAAGACTAGCTTCCCTTGGAGGGTCAAAGGCCTCCTACATACTGACACCAGGAACCTCGGCAGCTAACTTTACTTACCCCTGGAAACAGGCCATCCTTTGTGCCCAACTCCCTTAGCCGAGCACCAGGCCTCGGCCACCTACAATCCCAAACGGAACAGGATTTCTTCAAGATGCAAGCTGCCACAAGCTGGAAGCCTGGCTTCTCTTGGAAGGCCAAAGGCCTCCTACAAACTGACATCAGGCACCTGAGCAGTTGACTTTACTTACCCCTGGAAACAGGCCATCATTTGTGCCCAACTCCCTCAGCCTGGCACCACGACACGGCCACCTACGATCCGAAATGGACAGGATTTCTTCCAGATGCAAGCTGCCACAGACTGGAAGACTAGCTTCCCTTAGAGGGCCAAAGTCCTGCTACAAACTGACATTAGGCACCTGGGCAGCTGACTTTACTTACCCCTGGAAACAGGCCATCATTTGTGCCCAACTCCCTCTGCCGGGCGCCTGGCCCTGGCCACCTACAATCCCGAATGGAACAGGATTTCTTCCAGATGCAAGCTGCCACAAACTGGTAGACTTGTTTCCCTAGGAGGGCCAAAGGCCTACTACAAACTGACACCAGGCACCTGGGCAGCTAACTTTACTTAACCCTGGAAACAGGTCATCCTTTGTTCCCAACTCCCTTAGCCGTGGCACCAGGCCTCGGCCACCTACGATCCCAAACGGAAAAAGATTTCTTCAAGATGTAAGCTGCCACAAGCTGGAAGGCTGGCTTCCCTTGGAGGGCCGAAGGGCCTCCTACAAACTGACATCAGGCACCTGGGCAGCTGACTTTACTTACCCCTGGAAACAGGCCATCCTTTGTGCCCAACTCCCTCTGCCGGGCACCAGGCCTCGGCCACCTACAATCCCGAACGAACAGGATTTCTTCAGATGCAAGCTGCCACAAGCAGGAAGCCTGGCTTCCCATGGAGGGCCAAAGGCCTCCTACAAACTGACAGCAGGCACTGGGCAGCTGTCTTTACTTACCCCTGAGAACAGGCCATCCTTTGTTCCCAACTCCGTCAGCAGGGCACCCGGATCCGGCCACCTACAATCCCGAACGGAACAGGATTACTTCCAGATGCAGGCTGCCACAAGTAGGAAGCCTGGCTTCCCATGGAGGAACAATTGCCGCCTGCAAACTGACATCAGGCACCTGGGCAGCTGACTTTACTTACCCCTGGAAACAGGCCATCATTTCTGCCCATCTTCCTCTGCCGGGCACCTGGCCTCGGACACCTACAATCTCGAACGGAACAGCATTTCTTCAGATGCAAGTTGCCACAAACTGGACGACTAGCTTCCTTTATAGGGCTAAAGGCCTGCTACAAACTGACATCAGGCCACCTGGGCAGCTGACTTTACTTACCCCTGGAAACAGGCCATCCTTTGTGCCCAACTCCCTCTGCCGGGCACCAGGCCACGGCCACCTACGATCCCAAACGGAACAGGATTTCTTCAAGATGCAAGCTGCCACAAGCAGAAGCCTGGCTTCCCTTGGAGGGCCAAAGGCTCCTACAAAATGACATCAGGCACCTGGGCAGCTGACTTTACTTACCCCTGGAAACAGGCCATCATTTGTGCCCAACTCCCTCTGCCAAGCACCTGGCCTCGGCCACCTACGATCCAAACGGAACAGGATTTCTTCCAGATGCAAGCTGCCACAAACTGGAAGGCTGGCTTCCCTTGGAGGGCCAAAGGCCTCTATAAACTGACATCAGCACCTGGGCAGCTGACTTTACTTACCCCTGGAAACAGGCCATCATTTGTGCCCAACTCCCTCTGCTGGGCACCTGGCCTCGGCCACCTACAATCCAAATGGAACAGGATTTCTTCCAGATGCAAGCTGCCACAAACTGGAAGCCTGGCTTCCCATGGAGGGCAAAGGCCTCCTACTAACAGACATCAGGCAATTGGGCAGCTGACTTTACTTACCCCTGGAAACAGGCCATCATTTGTGCCCAACTCCCTCTGCCGGGCACCAGGCCTCGTCCACGTACATTCCCGAACGGAATAGGATTTCTTCCAGATGTAAGCTGCCACAAGCTGGAAGCCTGGCTTCCCTTGGAGGGCCAAAGGCCTCTACAAACTGACATCAGGCACCTGGGCAGCTGACTTTACTTATTCCTGAAAACAGGCCATCCTTTGTGCCCAACTCCCTCTGCCGGGCACTTGGCCTCGGCCACCTACAACCCAAATGGAACAGGATTTCGTCTAGATGCAAGCTGCCACAAACTGGTAGACTTGCTTCCCTTGGAGGGCCAAAGGCCTCCTACAAACTGACATCAGGCACCTGGGCAGCTGACTTTACTACCCCTGGAAACAGGCCATCCTTTGTGCCCAACTCCCTCTGCCGGACACCAGGCCTCGGCCACCTAAAATCCCGAACTGGAACAGGATTTCCTTCGCGATGCAAGCTGCCAAAAACTGGAAGACTTGCTTCCCTTGGAGGCCAAAGGCCTCCTACAAACTGACATCAGGCACCTGGGCAGCTGACTTTACTTACCCCTGGAAACAGGCCGTCCTTTGTTCCCAACTCCCTCTGCCGGGCACCAGGCCTCGGCCACCTACGATCCCAAACGGAACAGGATTTCTTCAAGATGCAAGCTGCCACAAGCTGGAAGCCTGGCTGCTCTTTGAGGGCCAAAGGCCTTTTACAGACTGACATCAGGCCCCTGGGCAGCTGACTTTACTTACCCCTGGAAACAGGCCATCATATGTTCCCTACTCCCTCAACAGGGCACCCAGATACGGCCACCTACAATCCCGAATGGATCAGGATTTCTTCCAGATGCAAGCTGCCACAAGCAGGAAGCCTGGCTGCTCTTGGAGGGCCAAAGGCCTCCTACAAACTGGACATCAGGCACCATTGCAGCTGACTTTACTTACCCCTGGAAACAGGCCATCCTTGTGCCCAACTCCCTCGCCGGGCACCTGGCCTCGGCCACCTACAATCCCAAACAGAACAGGATTTTCTTCCAGATGCAAGCAGCCACAAACTGGAAGACTAGCTTCCCTTGGAGGGTCAAAGGCCTCCTACATACTGACACAGGCACCTGGGCAGCTAACTTTACTTATCCCTGGAAACAGGCCATCCTTTGTTCCCAACTCCCTTAGCCGGGCCCCAGGCCTAGGCCACCTACCATCCCAACGGAAAAGGATTTCTTCCAGATGCAAGCAGCCACAAACTGGAAGACTAGCTTCCCTTGGAGGGCCAAAGGCCTCCTACAAACTGACACCAGGCACCTGGGCAGCTAACTTTACTTACCCCTGGAAACAGGCCATCCTTTGTTCCCAACTCCCTTAGCTGGGCACCAGGCCTCGGCCCACCTACCATCCCAAACGGAAAAGGATTTCTTCAAGATGCAAGCTGCCACAAGCTGGAAGGCTGGCTTCCCTTGGAGGGCCAAAAGGCCTCCTACAAACTGACATCAGGCACCTGGGCAGCTGACTTTACTTACCCCTGGAAACAGGCCATCCTTTGTGCCCAACTCCCTCTGCTGGGCACCTGGCCACGGCCACCTACAATTCCGAACGGAACAGGATTTCTTCGCGATGCAAGCTGCCACAAGCTGGAAGACTTGCTTCCCTTGGAGGGCCAAAGGCCCCCCACAAACTGACATCAGGCCCTGGGCAGCTGACTTTACTTACCCCTGGAAACAGACCATCCTTTGTGCCCAACTCACTCTGCCGGGCACCTGGCCTCGGCACCTACAATCCCGAACGGAACAGAATTTCATCCAGATGCAAGCTGCCCACAAGCGGGAAGCCTGGATTCCCATGGAGGGCCAAAGGCCTCCTACAACTGACATCAGGCACCTGGGCAGCTGTCTTTACTTACCCTGGGAACAGGCCATCCTTTGTTCCCAACTCCCTCTGTTGGGCTCCCGGATCCGGACACCTACAATCCTGAACGGAACAAGATTACTTCCAGATGCAGGCTGCCACAAGCAGGAAGCCTGGCTTCCCATGGAGGAACAATTGCCACCTGCAAACTGACATCAGGCACCTGGGCAGCTGACTTTACTTACCCCTGGAAACAGGCCATCATTTCTGCCCAACTCCCTCTGCCGGGCACCTGGCCTCGGCCACCTACAATCCCGAACGGAACAGGATTTCTTCCTGATGCAAGCTGCCACAAGCTGGAAGCCTGGGTTCCCTTGGAGGGCCAAAGGCCTCCTACAAACTGACATCAGGCACCTGGCAGCTGACTTTACTTACCCCTGGAAACAGGCCATCCTTTGTGCCCAACTCCCTCTGCCGGGCACCAGGCCTCGGCCACCTACGATCCCAAACGGAACAGGATTTCTTCAAGATGCAAGCTGCCACAAGCTGGAAGCATGGCTGCTCTTGGACGGCCAAAGGCCTCCTACAAACTGACATCAGGCACCTGGGCAGCTGACTTTACTTACCCTTAGAACCAGGCCATCGTTTGTGTCCAACTCCCTCTGCCGGGCACCTAGCCCTGGCCACCTACAATCCCGAATGGAACAGGATTTCTTCCAGATGCAAGCTGCCACAAACTGGTAGACTTGCTTCCCTTGGAGGGCTAAAGGCCTCCTACAAATTGACATCAGGCACCTGGGCAGATGACTTTACTTACCCCTGGAAAAAGGCCATCATTTGTTCCCAACTCCCTCAACAGGGCAACCGGATCTGGCCACCTACAATCCCGAACGGAACAGGATTTCTTCCAGATGCAAGCTGCCACAAGCAGGAAGCCTGGCTTCCCTTGGAGGGCCAAAGGCCTCCTACAAACTGACATCAGGCCGCTGGGCAGCTGACTTTACTTACCCCTGGAAACAGGCAATCCTTTGTGCCAACTCCCTCGGCCGGGCACCTGGCCACGGCCACCTACAATCCCAAACGGAACAGGATTTCTTCCAGATGCAAGCAGCCACAAACTGGAAGACTAGCTTCCCTTGGAGGGCCAAAGGCCTGCTACAAACTGACACCAGGCACCTGGGCAGCTAACTTTACTTACCCCTGGAAACAGGCCATCCTTTGTTCCCAACTCCGTCAGCAGGGCACCCGGATCCGGCCACCTACAATCCTGAACGGAACAGGATTACTTCCAGATGCAGGCTGCCACAAGCAGGAAGCCTGGCTTCCCATGGAGGAACAATTGCCACCTGCAAACTGACATCAGGCACCTGGGCAGCTGACGTTACTCACCCCTGGAAACAGGCCATCCTTTTTGCCCAACTGCCTCTGCCGGGCAGCAGGCCTCGGCCACCTACGATCCCAAACGGAACAGGATTTCTTCCAGATGCAAGCTGCCACAAACTGGAAGACTAGCTTCCCTTGGAAGGCCAAAGGCCTCCTAAAAACTGACACCAGGCACCTGGGCAGCTGACTTTACTTACCCCTGGAAACAGGCCATCCTTTGTGCCCAACTCCCTTAGCCGGGCGCCAGGCCTCGGCCACCTACAATCCCGAACGGAACAGGATTTCTGCAAGATGCAAGCTGCCACAAACTGGAAGACTAGCTTACCTTAGAGGGCCAAAGGCCTGCTACAAACTGACATCAGGCACCTGGGCAGCTGACTTTACTTACCCCTGGAAACAGGCCATCATTTGTGCCCAACTCCCTCTTCCGGGCACCTGGCCTCGGCCACGTACAATCCCGAATGGAACAGGATTTCTTCCAGATGCAAGCTGCCACAAGCTGAAAGCCGGGCTTCCCATGGAGGGCCAAAGGCCTCCTACAAACTGACATCAGGCACCTGGGCAGCTGACTTTACTTACCATTGGTAACCCGTCATCCTTTTTGCCCAACACCCTCTGCCGGGCTCCTGGCCATGGCCACCTACAATCCCGAACGGAACAGGATTTCTTCCAGATGCAAGCTGCCACAAACTGGAAGACTGGCTTCCCTTGGAAGGCCAAAGGCCTCCTACAAACTGACACCAGGAACCTGGGCAGGTGACTTTACTTACCCCTGGAAACAGGCCATCCTTTGTGCCCATCTCCCTCTGCCGGGCGCCAGGCCGCGGCCACCTACGATCCCAAACGGAACAGGATTTCTTCCAGATGCAAGCTGCCACAAGCTGGAAGGCTGGCTTCCCTTGGAGGGCCAAAGGCCTCCTACAAACTGACATCAGGCACCTGGGCAGCTGACGTTACTCACCCCTGGAAGAAGGCCATCCTTTTTGCCAAACTGCCTCTGCCGGACAGCAGGCCTCGGCCACCTACGATCCCAAACGGAACAGGATTTCTTCCAGATACAAGCTGCCACAAGCTGGAAGGCTGACTTCCCTTGGAGGGCCAAAGGCCTCCTACAAACTGACATCAGGCATCTGGGCAGCTGACTTTACTTACCCCTAAAAACAGGCCATCATTTGTGTCCAACTCCCTCTGCCGGGCAGCAGGCCTCGGCCAGCTACGATCCCAAACGGAACAGGATTTCTTCCAGATGCAAGCTGCCACAAACTGGAAGACTAGCTTCCCTTGGAGGGTCAAAGGCCTCCTACATACTGACACCAGGAACCTCGGCAGCTAACTTTACTTACCCCTGGAAACAGGC